>NC_092688.1:43038310-43338310 GCF_964275005.1 Diadema setosum | reverse complement strand
CACAAATCTATACATGGGGTTGTCGATTTATGGACTACATGATATGAAATTATGAAAATCGTCTGGAATGTCCCTTTAAGGTGTGAGCAGGTAACTTTGTCATTACTAGAGTTGATAGCAAAGGAAAAACCCTATGAGAATACACTTGTACTTTTTATTTTGATATGATTGTTAATATTTCAACTGTTCACCCTCAGAATATGTCATGACTTATCAAGGTCATGAACATGATTTCTGAAAATCCTGTAAAATGAAGACTATAGTTTACATTTGCTATAAACCATAATATCAATACTGGTTCTGTGGTTGGAGTGCTAAAAACACAAATTACACAAACAAATAGGAAATTCAATTTTCTTTTCTATTTTGTGTTTGAAGAGACAGATGTGCTCTGAGACACCTTCATCAACTCATACTTACTTTGTACCCCACATCTACACAATTATCAACATACACTGCAATCTAGTAGTGTATGATCAAATGAGGTTATTAGAATTTATTCAAAATTGTAATTTGCAGATCAGTGAGTTACTTAAGTGTTTCAAATCTAGATTTGAATGTGCAAATGATAATCTTTCCTGTATCACTACACAAGCATGTATGTATGTACAAAGTAGCACAAATTTTGTCGTCTTTGGTTTCATAGACACGAAGCCAAGCAATTTGAAAAAAAAAAAAAAAAAAACCAGCATTGGTACATACATTCTTCTATCTCCTTAAAATCTAAAACTTTCATTAAAATTTGATTGATTTTGCAGTTCAGCTAAAATTCACATGGCAAAACATGATGATCACAGAGCAAAATGAAGTACTCGTGTTGTTGTGTTTTGTGCTGCATTTCAAACAATTATAAAGCTTTATAAAAACTTAGACAACTTGCAAGGTAAGCCTAGAGCTACTCAAAGTACCCACTTCAAACTGTATCTGCAAATACATTGTACATGACATTTGATTCTAAAGTTGAAATTATCAAGACTACAAATGAGTTATTGTACATGTACATGTATGCTATATCAAGGTCACAAGCTAGAATTTGCTCATTTTTTTTTTCATTTGATGAAAAAATATTGACTAGAGTAATTACAAATGGGCTAGAAATAGAGTGTCAGTATACTATATCTGCATGTGTAGACATCATGAGGACAGTGTTAATGCATGACGGAATCCAAACTAAGACATTTAATTGTAAATTGGTAATTACTTTTATTTGTTTTATTCTAGCTTTTGCTGGGTACCTGAACCGGGAAAGTACCCACTTAGAAGTCTATTTCATTTGTTACATGTTGTAGCATGATTTGTGGAACTGAATATGACACTATGGGGAAATTTAAAGTCATTCCCATGAATGCATTTGTGCACTAAAGACAAATGTCCCATACGTAAGTTGAGCCATGTCCCATACGTAAGGTGTACTTTCGTTAATTAAACCAACTTCATGAAAATATGCTTTATTCTTTTGCAGTGAAACTTTGCTGAAAGATACTTCAGTATTGTACCTTTCTTCACTTCCAAACAGAACTTGATCAGTAAGGTACTTTCAGAGAATTTTCAGTTCAAACTTTATTTTGAAAAATCCAGTTTTTCTCTGGTCCCATACGTAAGTTGGCATATTTTTCTTAATAAAATAATCAACCCAAGGTCAAACGACACCAAACTTAAACACAATATTCTTCTCAAGGATACCAGTCCTCCTGATGATAAACAATAAAATCCAAGTGCTCCTTCATTACTTTTCAGAGGTTTGAAATCTCTGAATGTCCCATACGTAAGGTGCGCGATATCTTGGACTTGCCCTGTAGTGAATGGGAAAGCCTTCTCTTTGACATGTCATGGTGGCTTCATTTTTGGAGTAAGACAGTTGGGCTTTGGCCAGGACATCACTTGACCCATTATTTGACCATTAAGCTAAAAAAAAAATTTTTGACATATTTGAGATACGAGGTCTTGTCACCCCAGCGACGATATATGATTGTTGCAAAATCTCACCACAAATGGTCCATTCTGGAAAGGTCTGCCACAGATGGGGATCTCCCTGACGATGCACCTGGATGCCACACCCCCTCCACCTCCACCTCCACCTCCTCGTATTAACTGATTCACAGAGATGAAGAGATTGAGAAACTTGATGGCCCACTTGTCCTCTCTGGTCTTGGCCTTGACTTTCTTGATTGTGTGAACCTCAAGCTCTGTATGTGAAATAATTACAATCAATGATAGAAACTATTGTAATCTCAATTCATTGTTGCAATTTATTCTGGTAAGTAAAGACAATTGCTGGTGTGTTTTCTATGCTGCTCAGCACAATAACATCCTTACACTAATTGTCAATATGCACTGATTGAGAGGGCTTGGGAGTTACAGCTCACTGCATGGCCAAATAAAGGCTATCCAATAGATTGTTCACTTAAATGTCGTATGAGATATCAATTGACATTTGTGTGTTAGATATGTTAATTGTAAAATATTTTGAATACATGTATGTGGATTCGCATCCCAATGGAATCCCATTTTCGGTATCAATTTTTCAAGAATAAGATATGTGCATTCTCAAATTGTGAGCCTCCATGGCTCTGATCAAAATCTTCAAAGTATAAATTACCACTGACTGTAAATGCATTCACCTGTCTATGCTTGTGTTTATTGGATGGATACAACATTACAAGTATATTTTGATACATTTCCAGTTGGTAATTACAATTTACAAGACTGTAACAGTATTTCACACATTTTGATACTTGGAGCTGGAGTAATCTACAACACATCTCCTTATTCCTCTTTACTTTACTTTACTTTAAATAATCCATCGATGCTAGTAGGTCTGGGCCTGTTCATCGATCGATTGGTAGTCATTTGAATCAATCTTTCAATTACGAGTGGTTCTATGGCAAGGTGTGTGTGTGGAGAGGGAGGATCCTCTCCTGATATAATTCCCACCACAGTATTCTACACCTGGAGTGTTGGTCAGTGCTACATTTTGTTGTAATACAGGGGAGGAAATGAAATTTGTTGATTACACGTAGGCCTGCAAACTTTTAACGGTGAAAAGTGATATTTTATTCTTTTAAGTTTATGTTATGAAAAAAAAAAAAACACCTCACACTTTTTTATAAGAATTTAATGTAACTAGATATATGAATTAAGTCATTATACATGCAGTATACTAGTCAGTGCAAAATGCTTGAACTTGTGAAATAACTTGCACTGGACACACCTCTCTTCAGATGAATATTTGATCCAACTTTCATGGTCTCAACTTTAATGGCTTCCATTTTCATTGCTTCTTGGCGATCTGCAGTGTCGAGGAATGCCAGAACTAGTTGGCCTTCTGGAGAACTATCGTAGACCATCTTTCTTTCACACCAAGCCTGAGAAGTTAGATCGGTTACAGAGAGGTAAGTTCCCTTCAGCAACTGGAGTGGAGTCTTGTCCGGATCCCCCTTCCATAAGAACGAAAAGTCATCGACTACCTCCACATCAGCATTTGATTCTAACCCTAGTGGATGCTGGTCTGTCCTGTTTCTTCCTGGCGCAAGAGGTGACGATTCATTGTCATTGGCCAGCATTTCGCCATGCTCTGTATTTTCAAGATTGTCCATTAGTTGGTGGAGGTACGGTTCCTCGTCGTCGCAGTCATGCCAGTCATTGCAAAAACTTTCGTCTCCTTGGGCACTTGAGGTGTTCCCAGCTGCATGGCTATGGGCGTTTCTTTGAACAGAGTTAGCTCCAGTGGGGTTGAGAGCTGCACCGTTCTCAGACGCCTGGCCGGCGGGGCTGGGCGCGGCCGCGGCAGCCTCCTCCTCACTGCAACTGGTCGAGTTTTCCGTGGCCGTGCCCGTGGTTTCCATTTGTGCACACCTTTTTTGTTCCGGTGTTGGCTCTATTCTTCTGCTGCTCGTGATCTCGGTTGACAGTAGAATAACAGGAGTATCCGTAGGTGAATCACCGACCTGCGACATTTCCCCTTTTCCTCATAAACACTTTTTCTAATACTATAATATTTTACCGTAGGTCTCTGAATATGACAGTTCCATAGTTTGTCAACAACCACGCACAACGATCGGGCCGCACTAAGCGTGTTGCGCTATGCTGGCGTTTCGTAACCAGTGGCAGGTGAGTACAGAAGTTTGCGTAACTCCCGCGCTGGATCTCTTGTATAGTCTTTCTTCAGACAAAATTGCAATTACCATTTGAAGTGGGCTCATGAATAACTTTCAAGAGTGCAATCACAATCGTAAAAAGCAAAAAGAGTCACTAAATATGGAATTGAATATTTGTTTATTGATAGGGTAAGAACAATGCTTTGAAAAATACACAGTTATGTTATCTTCAAAATTAGTAGCTTGTAGTGCATCAGCAGTACAGCCTGATAAAACAGCTACGGAGTGGTAAATAAAGCCAAAAAAAAAAAAAAAAAAAAAAAAAACCGAGCATGTGCGCACATGTTTACGGCGATTTTTTTTCCCTTGATGCACATGTAGTGTGTGAAGTACATGTACTACTGAGTATTACACTGAATATACTCAGTACCAGCAGGTCACCTCCCTGATACCAGTGTACTTGGACGTGTTGCACGCTTGAATTGGTACAGTGCATGCACGAAGGCACTGTATCTGTACCTGAGCTGTCGAGTTGAGCAGGGAACACTATGATTCAATTTCGAAGCACAACATCTCTGCATTCTCAACATTCTCAACATTTTACGCCATTTTAGCTCTACGGTAGAACATGGACGACGAGTTTCGTGTGGTTTCCAAGAAAAACAAGAGGCGAAATAGGCATCCCCGCGGCGCTGCCTATCCGAGAGTCGATCCGCTGCAAGCAGCGAGTGCCCGCTATGGAGACCTTGACAACATTGATGCAACCACTCTGTCATATAAGATCAAGAGTTCTGTGTGAGCATTTTCTGCAAGGCATTTTCATAATTTTATTTCCTTTTCATAGTTATCAATTCGATGAAAATAAATGAAGAGAGCTTAACATGTAAGTATACGTAAGTAAATTATTAGAGGCATAATAGTAAGATAGTTCTGTGGTATTTTATTTGCATTTTAAAGTACCGGTAAAGTAAGTAAGTAAATGGTACAGGTAGACCTAACCGCAGCAGCGACCCCATACGGACAAATACGTACCGTACTGTTACTGTGTTACAGCGCCCCGCGACGGGGTTAAGGTAGACCATGAATTAATGTAACTATACACAGCCCAGTCGCTGTACATGGTACGTCGCGAGTCATAGCGTAACAGTGTCTGGTCGGGCTAGAATTAATGAAATACTTTCATAGTGCCAATCTAACATTAGTCGTTTAGATAGATTGTAAAATTATCTGGTAGTTAACAGTAAGGCGTAGTGTACTACAAAAGGAATTTAATAGGATTATACTAGAGTAGGAGGTTTTGAGGATTGGTGAGGGTATATCCTGTGAGGCTGAGATTCACCCATTTGCATCCCAAATTTCATTTTTGAATTGAGTCCTGTCTTCTTAAAATGGGAAGTTGTCACTTGCACTGCCCAGAGGTTTTGCATTTCCACATACATTGGTCATCACAGCCATAGAATAAGAGTATAGCTGGTGTTTGACCGAAAGATCGGTCTGTATCTGGTCGTCAGGGAAATGTTCCGCGGAGACTGCATCTGGCTTCACGGGAGGAGAGCGATAACGTCAAAAAAATAAAAGACTCCTCCGGACCACGGACAGTTGGATCTTTCTGTTTAAGCTGGTGTATAATTAGCCCGACCAGACGCCATGCGAAGCACACTGTACAGCGACTGGGCTGTGTATAGATAGTGTATTACTATACACAGCCCTGTCGCTGGACAAGTGTTGCAACAAGCACACGGGACGCCGTTCTTTGCAGGGTGTCTGGTCGGGCTAAGCTGGTGTAGACTAGTATGTGCTGGTAAATGATGTTGGGCGTTCTTGTGCTAAGCTGGTGTAGACTAGTGTGTGCTGGGAAATGATGTTGGGCGTTCTTGTGCTAAGCTGGTGTAGACTAGTGTGTGCTGGGAAATGATGTTGGGCGTTCTTGTGCTAAGCTGGTGTAGACTAGTATGTGCTGGTAAATGATGTTGGGTCCTAATGTCAATACTGTTTAGGCTCCCTAGAGGAAACCCCACATCAAGGCTATACACAATTGTTTTCGTTTTGGTGACCCAGTCGTCACCAAAATACTATTGTATAATCTTTTCTCAAAGTGGTGGCCCGACATCTATTTCTGATGGCCCCGGACCACCAGGCCACTGCTGATGTCGAACTCTGTCAGCATGTATGTTCAGTGTCGTAGGCTTATAGAGGTTTAAATTGTCCTCATCTGGCAAATGCCTAATCCAATCCTAAAGATTATTTTGCTGATAATTGATATGATGTTTAATAGTAGGAGTGAAAAAGATCATCTAGCTGTTTTCTTTTAGTTGTAATAATTACAGCACAAAATGAAATATATTACACAAGATCTCTAAGGTTTAATTTGAATAAAGAATAAGAAGGCTCATTCTTGTCGAAACTAATTGGCTAATTTTGGTGGTGTTGTGTTTCATTGTTACTTTCCAGGGAAGATCTCCAGATAAGCAGTTTCTTCAGGGACTTCCAAGGTGAGAAATTTTTAGTTTGTATTCACCATCCATGGAATTCATATTGATTACACAGTATTTCTGCAGATCGACTAACGGAACAATTCAAGCCTTCCACAAGATGCGTACTTACGTCATTTCATTTTTGTAGCTAAAGCCCTGCTAGTGCTATATTCATATGAAATGGCTATACTACACATACACCTACGCATGTTGAGCAAATACAGTACTGTAGACTAAAAGACATGTATATTTGTCAGAGATGTACCCTTACGAAAAAGTCCTGTGGTACTCCTGTGGTAATTACCACAGGACGGTACCACAGGACAGTACCACAGGAAAGTACCACAGGACAGTACCACAGGACAGTACCACAGGAATTGTCCTGTGGTATTTTGGGACATACCACAGGACAGTACCACAGGAATTCCTGTGGTATTTTGGGACGTACCACAGGGCAGTACCACAGGAATTCCTGTGGTATTTTGGGACGTACCACAGGGCAGTACCACAGGACTAGTACCACAGAACAGTACCACAGGAACTGTCCTGTGGTATTTTGGGACAGTACCACAGGACAGTACCACAGGTCAATCATTACCACACAGCATTACCACAGGGCAGTACCACACAGCATTTCCATGGTACCACAGGAGAGTACCACACAGGATAGATCGAAAAAAAAAATCTGGGAGAATTTTAGCCACATATCAAGGAACATTCCTGATAAGTGAGTGATGGATTTCAGGACAAACATAGCCCTACTTAATAACCTGTCCTACTCCTAACATATAACCTCAAACGAGAGTCTAATGGCAAAGTGCCAATCTAGTCCTATAATAGATCTATGTAGTCATATTCTATTCCTAGGTAGCCATCGACCGTATCAGTACACATATATATGGCCGTCTATCCGTAAAGCATTAAGGCATGGTTACTAACTCGATTATACTTTATTATCAAGATATGAAATTACATTTTCATAACAATATCTATGATATTGGGAATAACATAACATAATTATACAATCTTTCATAAAGTTCAAAGCAAGTTCCATCATTAATACTTTGACTTTTTAAGTCATATATGTATTTTCTAAAATCTAGAGTGCTTTTTATGAATATTCATGAGCTATGTAAAAATTTGTACCACAGGAGTACCACAGGAGTACCACAGGAGTACCACAGAAGTCCTTATGAAACTTCTCATGCTTTACATCAGCACTTTCACTAAATAGGTAATACTGTAGGAGTATAGGACAGTATAAGTAATGGGAAATCAATTGTTATAATTCACAGCTTAACTCTTCTATCAATTAATTGAGGAATATTAATTTTTTTTTTGTATTTTTGTTATAAATTTCAGTTGATTCTGCTGCTTACAATTTTCCTGTGTGGTACTCCTGTGTGGTACTGCTGTTTGATATTCTCCTGATGTGATAGTCCTCTGGTATAAAATGTTAAGAAAAAAAATATCCTGTAGCATTTTTCTGTGGTACTTACGAATTTAATTTGCTGTGTGGTACTTCTGTGTGGAATAGCACCATATTATGATTTTCGTTTGGGATTTTAGACAGTTCCTGTGGTACTCTCTTGTGGTATGCATCGAAAATTACCACAGGAATTCCTGTCGTACTGTCCTGTGGTACGTCCCAAAATTCCACAGGACAATTCGTGTGGTACTGTCCTGTGGTACGTCTCAAATTACCACAGGACAAGTCATGTGGTACTGTCCTGTGGTACTATCCTGTGGTACTTTCCTGTGGTACTGTCCTGTGGTACGTCCCAAAATACCACAGGACAAGTCGTGTGGTACTGTCCTGTGGTACTATCCTGTGGTACGTCCCAAAATACCACAGGACAATTCCTGTGGTACTGTCCTGTGGTATGTCCCAAAATACCACAGGACAAGTCGTGTGGTACTGTCCTGTGGTACTATCCTGTGGTACTGTCCTGCGGTACTGCCCTGTGGTACGTCCCAAAATACCACAGGACAAGTCGTGTGGTACTGTCCTGTGGTACTATCCTGTGGTACTTTCCTGTGGTAGTGTCCTGTGGTATTGCCCTGTGGTATTGCCTGTGGGATTGTCCTGTGGTACTGCCCTGTGGTACTGTCTTGTGGTATGTCCCAAAATACCACAGGACAAGTCGTGTGGTACTGTCCTGTGGTACTTTCCTGTGGTACCGCCCTGTGGTACTGTCCTCTGGTACTATCCTGTGGTACTTTCCTGTGGTACTTTCCTGTGGTACGTCCCAAAATACCACAGGACAAGTCGTGTGGTAATGTCCTGTGGTACTATCCTGTGGTACTTTCCTGTGGTACTGTCCTGTGGTACTGTCCTGTGGTACTGCCCTGTGGTACTGTCCTGTGGTACGTCCCAAAATACCACAGGACAAGTCGTGAGGTACTGTCCTGTGGTACTATCCTGTGGTACGTCCCAAAATACCACAGGACAATTCCTGTGGTAATGTCCTGTGGTACTATCCTGTACTACTTTCCTGTGGTACTGTCTTGTGGAACTGCCCTGTGGTACGTCCTAAAATACCGCAGAACAAGTCGTGTGGTACTGTCCTGTGGTACTATCCTGTGGTACTTTCCTGTTGTACTCTCCTGTGGTACGTCCCAAAAATACCACAGGATAATTCATGTGGTACTGTCCTGTGGTACTGTCCCGTGGTATACGTCCCAAAATACCACAGGACAATTTGTGTGTATACTGTCTTGTGGTACTGTCCTGTGGTACTTTCCTGTGGTAATGTCCTGTGGTACAGCCCTGTGGTACATCCCAGAGTACCACACGAGCCTGTGAAACAGTACCACACAGTTCCTGTGTTAACATATATTTGTGTGGTACATTGTGTGGTACCAACCAGTACCACAGGGAGTACCACATGAGCCTCTAAAACAGTACCACACAGTTCCTGTGGTAACATTTATTTATGTGGTACATTGTGTGGTACTGACAAGTACTACAGGGAGTACCCTACAAGCCTGTGGTACAGTACCACACAGTTCCTGTGGTAACATTACAAGTGTGTGGTACATTGTGTGGTACCGACAAGTACCACAGGGAGTACCACAGGACTTTTTTTGTTAGGGTAAATCCAGTCATCAGGGACATAATGCAGACTTGCAGAAAGACAAGTTGTACAGTATAAGATCTTCTTTTACAAGCATCTAGTTTGAAGCCTATCTCTCCCAAACAATCTCAACAGTTTAATATTCGATGTACGTACACTGTATGTGGTTGTACTTTTATAAACACATGAAAGTTCCGTAACGTCCCTTGCTTTGAATCAAGATGTATTTCTGGTGAAATTTTAATTCTTTGTTTGCTTGATATTTACTTGATTGATATTTCAAATTGAACTTTGAGTAAATTACACTGGGTTAAAAAAAAAAGTGAAAGATATATTTTGCAAATTATCTGTCTCATACTGAAGGCACAATCTGTCACTCAAGATGCCTTATGACTTATGCATATTGTATCCAAGCTGTTGTGAAAGCACATTACAGTAAGTAGTATCAGTACCCATAACTCAAAACATTTTTCTTTTTTCTGCCTGTAGAGTCATGGAAAAGTTTTGTGCACCTGCAGACTTACGAGCAATCAGAAGAAGGTGCTGCTGTCTCCTGTCACCAAAATATTCATACAGCTTTGGAAACACCAGACTGTCAGTCAGGACAGACCCCAGATGTCACTCCCGGGTCGAACGCCGTGGAAATGAGCAATAGTGAATCAGGATCAGTTGTGGGAGGGAGCAGGTCCTTGAGAAGGATTGAAGGCATTGTTTGCTATGGACTGGGTAACTTTTCATCCTGTGTCACGGCTAGATATCAGCTGTCCCTCCTCATACTGATGGAGTCTGTGGTAAGATGATCCAATGCATTGAAGTGAAAAGCAGGGGTGGTATTCTGAGGTCGTAATTAAGTCTGTAATTAACTTCATGATTAAGTCGTGAAGTTAATAGGCCCTTAATCATGGGCAAAATCGTTATTCTGAGGACGTAATTAAGGTATGATTAAGTCCCCTGTAATTATCTTAGGTCCCTCCCATCTAATTGTTATTCCATCCAATCAGACGCGTTGTTAGAAGCCAAAATGATGATTACACGCGCAAATATGCCCTCAATACGCGCTCCTGCACGCCCCCTGTAATTACAACCCAAGAGCTCCGTGCGCACACTCCGGGATTTGATTACAACCCCTCACCTAGGCACACGAAGATCTCAACCTCTTTGCTCACATAAAATGACAAAATTCCTCGAAGATCGGCTATATTTCTTTTTTTCTCTGAATTCTACGGATACCATGATAACAAGATTCAACTGCTCCTCGGTTACCGAAGACGGTAAGCATCGTTTTGGCAGAGAAAACACGATGTAATGCGTGATATCGGAGTAGTTAATGACACTCTTTGGTATCATTAAGTTTTCCATTAACTTTCATACTTAATTACACCCTCAGAATACCGATTCGTAATTAACTCTGTGATTAAGTCCTCTCAGAGGTGCACGCGCTTTGATACGCGCAAACGCGTAGGTCCTTCCCGCCAAAACGCTTGTTGCTATGGTAGTTAATATACCCCCTACTTAATCATGCTCTCAGAATACCAATTCGGTAATTAAGTGCTAATCAGACACTTAATTAGCTCTCAGAATACGGCCCCAGGTATTTCAAAATTTTCTCTCCCCCTCCCCCCTCTAAAAAGTGCATGTGTTAGCTAGCAGTGCACTACCGTTATAACCAGACAGTAACATGCTTACTTTCCGTACAGCTGAACAGTAGACTGTATGTAAAGATACATCTAGATGAAAATGTAGGGACCTGAATTTTTACTTTGTTGTTAGAAGAATTTCATTATAACCGTGAGTACTCTGTACAGGTTTAAGTATAGATCAATTTGACAGAGTGTGCTCACCTACAAAGTCAAAACATCCAGTTTGTGACCATGATGTTAATGTGGTTTTCCTCTTTCAGTTAGCACTCTGAAACATAGAAGTGCTGTCATCTAACATACCAGTCATTCCTTGTTCAGCTCAAGTGAACTTTAGTCTTAATCATCTCATCTGATGTTCATATGTGGTTGCAACTAATACAGTGCACTCCCATTATTTAACCAACGCGGTTAAACGATATTCTGGTTACAACGAAGTAAAAATTCAGTCTGCAACATTATCCACTTTATTTATTTTTATAACAAATATTTGATACAGTGAAAGAAAATTTCTGATCCCGAGGACTTCGTTATAACAGGAGTCCACTGTATTGCTGTTTTCATGAGGAAGCTGTAAAATCACATGGAAACTTTATTTGTTCATTTCCAACTTTAACCATTATGCTTGTTCAATTTTAATCTATTAGTGCTGGAAGTTAGCTCAGCACAAGGTGATAATTTAAATGAAGTGAAGTTCAGGAGCTTGAGATGAATGTAATTCTCAAATTAAACGATGTGTCTCCTAAAGTCAGCATTTCTTGTACCATCATTTTGCAGATACCTGGCGCAAAATGCAGCTTATATGACCCCAACTTTACAGAGGTGGAAAAGGAGGTTATTCGAGATCTCGGCTTTACATGTATTGACCATAATGAGGTACTTAAGGACTTTATTTTGTTCATAGATTGATGTCATTGTTTCATTGTGGTAGAAATGAAATTCCAGTATTCAGATTGTGGCAAATGCCAAATTAGAAACAAAAAAACTCATTCATCAATTGTTGTTGTTTATACCTTGTTGATGCTGTTTACTGACCAATTAAGGGCCTGACCTAGTCACTTTTTTTTTTCTTCAACCTGCTCGTTGAAATGAAAGGTGAAACCAGTGAAGATAGGAACTTAAATGTGCATGAATCAAGACCATCCCCCTCACTGGACCTCTACTGTATATCCTGTATGTGGGACAGAGTGTCTTGTCTTAAACTATAGAGCATGGCATCTTGACACGCAAGATTACTTATCTTGACTGGAATTTAAACTGTTTGGCTGCAAAGCAGGGCAGACATGTTGCTGAAGAAGCCAACCTGCCACTCTATATGAAGAAATACATGATGCTGAAATGATGTTGTATATCCAGTAAAAGGATATATATATATATATATATATATATATATATAAAAGGTCAAAATACCATGGGTTTGGGATAGAATCAATTTGATGAGGTATTGCAAATGGGAGAGGATAAGGTGACACTGTTATTTTGTGTGTGTGTTTGATACATACACATATTTGTGGGGTGAAGTCTTCAAAATGTTTTGATTTTCCAAGGGATGGAGTTGGGGAAATAAGCCCTTTAGTTGAGAAACTTTTGTTCTCCTTTGGTTTCAGGAGGGAAAACGCCAAGTGGTGGTACCGACTCTCTTTTACATGCCACATTGTGGTAAGCCGCTCTACAACAACCTGTTGTGGGCCAACTGGGGTTTGAGGTTAGCGTCACTCATCATACTCGGCAACAGCTTCAACAATTTTGCAGACAGGTGAGTAACTTTTTGGATTAAATTTACCGTCTTTGAAAGAGACAAATGGGTATTTGAAGCATTCAAGTAAGGCAAGTGAATTTTCTTTTAATGTTAGTAATCATTGCTATGTATTCACATAGCATTAAACATTTACACTGTAATTAGTCAACTGTACCTATGGCACTACAGTGATAAAGACATAGAGACAGTTCGACCTCGATTATCCGGCCATGTCGGGACTAGTGCTCATCCAGATAAGCGAATTGGCCGGATATGGGAGACACAATGTTAATGTATATAGCGGACGTCCAAGCTGCCGTCGCAGTGCACTGGCAGCTAGGCAGGCAGCGTACCCTGCAACAGTGGTGTAATCTATGCTAGCCCGCCCAAAATTGTAGTTCCTTCTTCACAGATCGCGATATGGCCTCGACTGCACCGTGATTTACTGACAAGTTTTCCATCCATGTTCTTATGGTGAATTTATAGATTGTGACTGCTTACTTTTACGATAATAATGTGGTGTGAATTCATGTTAATTCTGTCGGGAATACAGTATTGTAGGTAAATCGTGTGGGTTTTGTAGAAATTTTAATTGGGTTTAAAGTCACTGTTTTTTCTGAATTTTTGGATTAAAAAAAAAGTCCTTCACTGCGTGAACGTGTCCAGATAATAGAGATGTTGGGATAAAAGGAGACCGGATAATCGAGGTCGAACTGTATAGGTTTTTCCATATATAAAAGATTTTTGTAATCATCTTCAAGTGAAACCAAGGCATGCAGTGTTTGGGAAAACTCCAGACTTTGTGCCACACTCATTTTGATTTTGAAAGTCTCTGCAGAGGTCTTTATGTACCGTTGTAAATATTAAAACATTGGAGTTTATCATCAATACTACACAGACTACTTTCACAAGGTTAATATCAGAGAGTTCATGTATTGCGACAGGATTGCATTTCTTTCAATGAATGCAATATGAAGCATTCAGCAGCAAATACTAGATCACAAAAGACTATGTGTTGAATGTTCCATGTTTTTTGCTGAATGCTCTTGTATCACAGATTTCCAAGCAATTTTATTTACAACCTGTTATTTACTTCTTTTCTGCAGATTTACCTCAAAACAACTTCATGAAGAAGTGCCTTACATACAAAAGGTAAGTCATAATGATTTTATGTTTTGTTTTTGTTGTGTTCTTCTTATTGTTATTGTCATTACTGTAAAAGTGGAAATTTTCGCGCATTTCGCGCAACCAGAAACTAGCGCGAAAATAAAAGTACGCAAATATGTTTGCTTGCCATATGTTCCTGTGCGTGATGTCTGGATTCTGCAGAATTAAAACACGCGAAACTCTTCTGGCTTGGCCAGGCGCGAAAAATTAGTCACGCGAAAATATACACTTTACAGTATTTTAATTGCTATAACAGTATAGTATCATATCAGTGTAGGTAATGGTTATGTTGTTACTATCATGTTTTGTTACTATTATCATTGCAATTGGCACTGGTAGTGCACATATGGATGTCACTTTTGTGTGTGCAATTTCACTAGCAGCAATCTTGGCCACCAGGTTATGCACAAGCAGTTTGTTAACTAGAAAGACACTTAGGAAACGCAGACCTTCACCAAGCAGCTTATTCATACCCATATTGTGATTTCCACACTATATTTCAGCCCTACATATCATATGCATTACAAATATATTAAAACATAGCCTCACTGCCCACCAAATGTAGCAACCGTTGCCATACTTTCTGGCCAACAGTGCAATGGCTGTGAAGGTTGCAAAAGCAAGACTGCCATCTAGTGTTCATGATAGATCCTACCAATGATACCAAATCCTTCAAAACTTTGAATAGAAAAACATTCCTGATTCCAGATGGCCATGTGGATCACTACCACAATTTAGTTGTCTGTTGATCCTTGTGCCATTATCAAAATCTGTGGGAAAGATGCACTGGTGTGGTATCTCAAATGGAAACCTAAACTATCCCTACTCCTCTTCCTCCTCTTTCAACTCCTCCTCCTCCTCCCCTCCTCCTTCTCCTCAAACTCCTCCTCATCCTCCTTCTCTTCCTCCCTCTCCTCCCCTTCTCCCTTCCTCCTCTCCTCCTCCTCCTCCTCCTCCCTATTCTCTTCCCACCTCAGATCCTTCCTTACCATCAGGAGGTCCCAGTCAGAAACTCCTTCCAGTACACAGACATCTTCAATGATATGGCCATCCATGCCTTTCCCCCTGATGCACTGGGCCAAGCTCCAGCAGACTTGTGGACTGACTGCCGTGAACCATGCTACGATCACATGGACAGTGTGGAGATCATTCTGGACTCAAGTCGGAGATGACACAAGGCTGTAAAATATTATGGTGGTCTCACTTCCCTTGGAGTTTGTGTACAAGTGATTGTTGAAAAGTGTTGCAGAATGGGGCTGTGTACCCCATTGCCTGCAAAAATCTTGATGGATGTACTGAAAGAGCTTTTTGAGGATTGTTGTTGTAATCTATTTTCAAAATAAGATATGTCGTGACTACTTGTTCATGCCTAATGTGGGCATTGTAATCTGCATGTGAAGCAGAGCCATTTTGAAATCTTTGAAGGCTTTTGTGGCGGAAGAACATTGGGTGGTTCCCAAGGGAATGAGCTTGAGAAGGCCAAAACATGCTTGCTGAAACATCGGGATTGGGTAGGCCCTTTTCAGGGCCACACACATACCCTAGAAAGAATACATGGTGCACCATTAAGCCTTCCACCACCCAACAGAGCCATTTCATCTTGGTGGCATGAAATCATGGTAAAAATGTATGTCCAACAAAAATAAGAGGTGTGGAATGCTGCATGTGTAGTACAGAGATGTAACAAACATTAACCGTGTTTGAGCTCTCAAAATTGAACTTTATTTTACCATGCCAGATTGGGAGTGTTTGAGTACCGGTACTCTTGGAGATGATGCAACTCAGGAGCTATTTTTGGACTGGAGTCAGGGCAACAGGGTTGTGCACCTAACCCACTACCACATACAGGTGTCGCAACCAAAGAAAATCAACTCTTTGTATTATGACGTAGTGTGTGTTACATTCACTTTTCTGATGTCATCACCTTAATACGGTATGCTTTTGTGCCACTTTGCCTTCGAGCGCTCTCTGGCAACATACAGTACGGTGCGGCACAGTGCTCTTTTGGAGCACTTCAAGAAGTGGCACAGTAGGATGTGGTATGGTGCACTTGATGAGCATTCAAACGCTCCTCTGGCACAGGCACGGTATGCTTCAGGAGAGTGGTCTAACACGCCCATGGTTTAGATATTCCCTGAATTGAAATGTAATGATAGCATGCATTTTGAGAGGTGTGGGTAGAGTATCAAGATTGGCTATCGTCTTGAAGGAAGCCTGATTTGTTTCACATCCAGTGCAATATATTTCAAGAAACTCCTGGCAAACTGCGAAAGGACTCTTTCGTTAGACCAATTGTGATCAGCAAAGCAAGTATGGGAAATAAAGACAATTTTGGAGTAAATATATGTACCTGCTACATATGTCATTTTATGTGAACGGAAATGTCTCCGAACTGCAGATTGTTTCTCATTTATATGCATATCACAATTTACAATTGATGAACAATTGTGAAAGTTCACGTTTTCAACTTTTGATTCAGAAATTTGAGGTTATCTTAAATATGATTTGTCCTTATATATTAGATTATGTATTTCAATGATTGAATGGAAGTACAAAAGTATGCTGTATTCATCTGGAAAGCCATTTGACCTGAAATTTAGTGAAAACTGAGAGGAACGGAGAGATAGAACTTATTCGCATTGTAACTACGCTCATACGCATACCCAACACTCCACTTAAAATGGTCACACACACACACACACACACACACACATACACACACACATCTCAATAGGCATACATGTGGCATGGTTCTAATGTACAGTACCTTACACAAGACAAAAAGTTTCACTGAGATTTAGAAAATGTGAATATTTTCATTTCTGTATCTCTAAAATTTGTGCAGATTTATAGGAATAGCATGTAGTGTGTGTGTGTGTGTGTGTGTGTCTGTCTGTCTGTCTGTTCAAGCATACAGTGTATTCGTATTTTGATATTTTTAGCACGGGCGAAAGTATTGGTGTTTTGTATAACTAAACCTCGCCCAAGTCGACCTCGCACAAGTTAAAAATAAAAAAAAAAATTGGCTACATCAGGGAAAATTTTACTCTGGATGGATATAAACACCAAAAAGGTGTTAGCTCTATTGTGCACGTCAAAATTCATGTTGGTGAAAGTTTTTTTGTTTTTTTAACCAGGTCCTTTGTAATCAACATGGGTGAGGTTGACTGTATGTGTTGACGTGTGCAGAAGACATACACATTGAACATCTCGGATCCTTTATGGAACGAGATCACATTTGGGGAAATAAAGCACTTGTCACTCATATTCTTCTTGTGTTCTGGCAATATGATGTATATTTACATATAAATACCGGTACATAGTGTTAAATAAAAATCACACATTGTTCATCGGCCTTGCTTCCATGCTCATCCCATAGTACATGTACTCCCATCTGATCAACTTACTCCACATTGCCATGAATGCCCACAGTGTTTTACATCCATTACACTAGAGCATTTAACACGCATTGAAAGCAAGGATAAAAAGCAGCATCTCATTCCGTCACGGCTCAACACTACAGACTGACACCAGTAAGCCAAAGCTTCTGAGCCAACCTGGAGACTTTTAAAACTTTCATGACTTATCCTTGGGTTAATGATGCTTGTGTTTGAGGCAATACGTATACATTGTATTACATTTGCAATCATGTAGAATCGGTGTCGGGCTGTGGCACAGAAATTCAGTGAAATTTCCAATTTTCCCACTAAATTACAACTACAAAACAGTAATGTCAGCTTTACTTACATTGCTAGACAACAGGATATTATTTCCATCCTGGCATATCTTGAGCAGGATGGTTGCATTTTTCTCTTAATACCTAGAATGATATAATTCTGATATTCACTTCTTACAACTCAGCTCGGATAACATAAAGAAGTGTGTTGAAATGAGCAAATATACACAAAAATGATAACTACCACCCTGCATAGCTGATGTATTCTTTTAAAATAATTCTGACCATGAATTCACCAACATCTCCAGTGAGGTATACAGTACAAGTAAACACACACACACACACACACTGCGAGGTCAAACTTTACGGCCCACTGCACACTGTGCAACTTTGGATCAAGTTTGGTAGTCCTGATGACCATTAACGAAAAGTGCACTCATGTCATCATAGCTGACTGAATCTGGTGGAGGACACATGTAGGGTACCAATCATAGTTCATCACATCACTATGAATTGTGACAATTTCTATCGTGATCTTCTGGAAGGTGTGAACGCTGCCTTGTGAAAGCATCAGTTTGAAGATTATTTTGTGTCCTAAAATTTTGGGGCACGACTCCCGTGCACACACATGAATTGAAAGGAGTACCTTGTATGTGGAATGGAAAACTTGTCACCAAGGGAACAGGTCAGAAATGTTCACAATGATAACGGCTCAAAGCGAGTGTCTACTCTGGGGGGGGGGGGGGGGGGAGCAATATGTATCTCTGGTCTCTTGACTCATAGAGCCTAAAGAGAGATTGGGCTAGTCCAGTTGGGCAGTGTGGAATGAGCTATGGTTCAACAGGCGTTAACACACCCAGACCCTTGTTCCAGCCCTCTTTACACCTCCCATAATCTTTAAATTGTCTGTTCTCCCTTTTCTGTTAAACTGCACTTCCTACCCCTCTACTCTGATGTCAATCACCTTTTGAATGGGTTAGGATGGTCCAATTTTAACAAGTTATATATCATTCTAAAGCTTAGAGCTTACTCTTTTAAAAATATGTATGACAATTAGAAATTCATTTTTGTCTACTTTTTTGTGGGTTTTGAGCTGGGCTGTCACATATGTTGATTTTTTGTGGGTGTTGCTGTGCAACATCCCCCCCTTTTTTTTTTAAAGGAAGCAGAAAGCCCATTGCCCTGGTAACAACTTAGGATGACAGAAACATTGAGGAGAAACCTTTGCAGATTCATTGCAATACAGTAGTTACTCTCTTAAGCCAATGCTGTCGGACGTTTGGTGTTGGTTACCATTGGTGAGGATTCTAGAGGTGTTTTTGTTTTCCGTAGTTAGTGATTATTATTATTTTTGTTATTATTATTATCATTATTTTTTTTTTTAGATCCAACCCCATTGGTTATTTTCCTATTGACCTCAAAGGATTATGTCAAAATGTACATTTCTCAATCGATTTATCTGTCTATCAATATATCTGTGTATGATTCAAGCCATCAGTATGTAATGGTATCCATCTGTTTATCAACTATCAATCCATCTATCAACCGGTAAATTGGCACCTCGTCTACACCCACCCTGTCCACTGTCCACCTAGTCTAATGCCATCTCATCTAAACCCACTTCGTCTACTACCAACTCGTCTACCAACCATATTGTCTATATGCCAATTAGTCTAATTGTCATTTCGTCTACTAGCCATTTTATCTAATGTCCAATTTGTCTAAGTCACATTTCGTCTAACACCCATTATGTCTATTGACCATTTCGTCTAGTAATCATAAGGTCTATGAATAGAATAGTCTACAGCTCATTTTGTCTAATACCCAATTGGTCTACAACTCATTGTCTAATAGTCAATTAGTCTAATAACCAGTCAGTCTACTGCCAACTAGTCTACTGCCAACTGGTCTACTCCCAGCTCGTCTACTCCCAATTGGTCTACGCCCAACTGGTCTACTCCCAACTCGTCTACTCCCAACTGGTCTACTCCCAACTCGTCTACACCCAAGTGGTCTACTCCCAACTCGTCTACTCCCAACTAGTCTACACCCAACTTGTCTACTGCCAACTCGTCTACTCCCAACTCGTCTACTCCCAATTGGTCTACACCCAACTCGTCTACTGCCAACTCGTCTACTGCCAACTCGTCTATCTACTGCCAACTAGTCTACTGCCAACTCGTCTATCTACTGCCAACTAGTCTACTCCCAACTGGTCTACTACTAGTTATATATATATATATATATATATATATATATATATATATATATTTTTTTTTTTAGTTATTTAAGTTTACTTCATCCATTTTCTTTTTTCCCAGTTAAATAGGTTGAACACTCTTGGTGCCCCATTTGGTTTAAATTTTTATGTTCTAATTATGACAATTTTTTAGAAAAAAAAAGTAATGTCACAGTGTGAAAAACTTGCTGTGTTATTTTTGTGTTGGATGTGTAATTTATATCAGAAGCAATCATGCAGCATTTATATGTCCAAACTTCAACACTCCATCCATTCAACTTTGATACACAATCATAAGAATAATAATCCATCCAACTACACGCCCACATCGTAACAACTAGAATAGTCTAATATTGATTTTTGTGCTAATCAAGGGCAGGGTTTGATATGAATAGTTCATGACAGTGAGACGGACTGGACACTAGACAAAGTGGTATATTCATTATTAGCATGACCAGATGGAAATGATCAGTTTGGGTAAATTGTTGAGAGTAAAACTATATCAGTTGGGAGTACACCAATTGGGTATAGACGAGTATAGACCAATTGGGAGTAGACCAGTTGGGAGTAGATCAGTTGGGAGTAGACCAATTGGGAGTAGACCAATTGGGAGTAGACGAGTTGGGAGTACACCAGTTGGGAGTAGACCAGTTGGTAGTAGACCAGTTAGGAGTAGACCAACTGGGAGTAGACCAATTGGGAGTAGACCAATTGGGAGTAGACCAATTGGGAGTAGACGAGTTGGGAGTAGACCAGTTGGTAGTAGACCAGTTGGGAGTAGACGAGTTGGGAGTAGACCAGATAGGTATAGACCATATTGGGTATGGACAAACTAAGGGTTGGACGATATGATAACTAGACAAAGTGAATGTAGACTGAATGACTTGTAGACGAGGTGGGAGTAGACTAACTAGTAGTAGACAAAATAGATATTAGACGACATGGCAAATAGACATTGTGAGTGTAGACGATTTGGCTATTAGATCAATTGTTTTGTAGACGAAATGCTCCGTAGACGAGTTGGGTATTAGACAATACGGGTAGTGGGCAAAGTGACTATTAGACAATATGGGTACTGGACAAAACGAGTTGTAGACCAAATGGGTATTAGACTAATCGGTAATAGACGATATGCCAGTAGACCAATTGGAAAATAGACATAGTGGCTGTAGACGAGGTTACTATAAACCCTATCAACCTATCTGTACATTCATGTACAAAAAAAAAAAATGTTTCTTTCATGTTGTTTCAGATCATCTGATATTGTCAAGAGGAAAGTCTACGTTGATCTGGTTGAAAGCGTCAGAGAAAACGGAGGAGAGGTTAAAGTCTTCTCAACACTGCATGTATCGGGAGAACGTAAGTTGATATTTCCCTGGGAGTCCTGTCCAAAGCAGCCATTTCTCTTGGCTGTTATATATGTAACATTCAAATCCTTGGGATAGTTTATTGCAGAAATTATCACCATGTCATCTTTAAATTGGCAACACTGATTTTTTTCTGAATATCTCATATTTGAGAAAGATTAGATAGAATTGGGAATTAGATAGTAAATTAGTAGAAAAATCATTAACAATTTTCCAATTTAAAAATCAGTTACAAATTTTAGCAGTTATTTTTTTCGTAATCTGCAACAAGGAAAAAAAAACAGTTAGAAATGAACAGCAAAGAGCTCCAATGATAGATTTTTGTTGGTTTTGTTTTCTTTGTTTGTTGTGTTCAGTTTGTTTGTTTTACTCTGCCCCATGAAATGCTGACAATGTATGGTCAAATAATCACAACTAGATACAACATCAGACCACGGGAGTTTGGTTTCTGGGACTTCCGGCGAGTTAAGTGTTGAACCCACAGATAACAATGAGTGGGACTAGTACAACAAATAAACTGTTTCATCCAGTTACCAGGCGGAGGACCTGGTTGGTCTGATTCTCAGAACTTTTTTTATGACAATGATGTATGTAAGACCATTTGGGAAAATACAGGACAAGCTAGGACACTGGGACATGGTAGGAATTGTGTATTTTGTCATTCATTGCTTTGGCTCTGTGTGGAGTTGCTGAGAAATGTGCTGGCGTATATACAATCGACCCATTTAAAGTCACTTTCTCTGTAAGAATGTGGGTTCAAAGAATTTTGAATGTCTTGATATGTTTGTTGTGTCTGTCCTTCATGCTAGTTTTGAAGACATTGTCTCTCAGATTGCATACATGTTCACATCTGTATGAAGACATGTCTTTATACTTTATTTGGCTGTTTTTAAAGGTACAGTTTGCCATTGGGAGAAGTTATTAAAAATGTTCTAGATATCACTTTTAATGCATATGTGTAGGTCATTTACATCACAGAACATCCTGCCATAATAAAGATTTTGCAATTTAAAAAAAAAAAATATAAGGAGATATCACTATTTTTCTCAATAAACTGTAACTGTAGATGGTTTAGTCCAGAAACATTTTTATTATAACTAGTTTTCACATTTTGTACATTTAAAAGTACTTAACATTGATTATACTGATTCAAATTTTTACATTGGTTGTTTCTGTGCCCGAATCACATTTTAAAACTATTTTAAAGCACTAAAGCTGGACTTTTGTCTCATCTGCAAGTGGTTACTGTTTGCCTATATGTTTAGAATTGTATGCAGGTGTCAAATTGTTATTCTTATTTTAACTGCTTTTGTGAAATTAAAAAAAAAAAGAAAACCAAGAGCAGCTAGTCTGAAGCTTCAATACCAAAGTATGATTGAGATGTTGAGATATTTATTGGAATGTCAACACTGCCAACTCAATTAGAAGTAACTTGTACAGAAGTCTAAAGCAGTGTAAATGCTAGATGTCCCGATGTGTGGAATCATATCACAACTGCCCGTATTTCTACCTATCATTCTTGTAGAACTCGACCAGCTGACGGGACTGGCGGCAATACTGCGATTCCCGATGCCCGACATCGAGGACGATGACAGCTCCGGCTCAGACGACGACTGAAACCTCCCAACGCACAAGGAGAGACAATTACAAGATGAATACAGACTAAACAATATATACAAATATATGTTTACATATATATCAAGCGCAGATATTCAAGTTTTCTTCTCCCACCGGTTGGATGTGTCACATCTTTCTTGTGAGGATGATGTAGAGGAGTGGTGCTCCAGCTCTTTTTTCTTGATCATCCCATGGGGAAGCGGATTTCCATGCTAGAAAGAAGATATGTGGGCAAGGTGGTGGGGAAGAAATCTTGAGTGAACAGAGCTAGCCTGGTGGTATGTCTGGAGTTCGGACTGACATGTACCATGATGTCCAGCTCATGGGGGGAGAGCAGTGGTGGACTGAAGACTGGACATATACTTGTTGGATCAATGGCTGGGAATATGTTCCTCCCTTTTCTCAAATTGATAGTTAGATAATCTTTTGTGATGCCAAACTGGAGAATCAAAATCTGTGTGAACGACCCTTTAGCGTGGGGTTTGATATGGAAATGGAATGCACCCGCTGTGTGGGTTTCTCAATCTGTCTGATGGTAGGATGTCTCTTTGCAATGGAATATTGAACAGATATTGCTTTGTTAAAGGTGTGATATAACACTTGACATCGCAGCAGGAATTATATTTTTCCCCAAAGTGTTCAGCACTAGGAAAAAATTTGTCTTTAGGGGAAGATATAACTCCCAAGGGACTGTCAAGTGTAACATTACAACAATTGACAAAACAATATTTGTTATACTATATGGTCTACATGAATACTGTACACCTTATTTCATTGTATAGTGTGAAGTGACAATAGTTTGGATAGTTGCAAAGGTGCATATTATTTTAATATACCGGTACATTTCATTGGCAGCCAGTTAAATTCTGGAATTATACAAATTAACTGGTACATGTATTTGAATTGACATCACTGCTTGCAATGTGATTTCAATCTCCACCGCATTAGTCACATGACTGTGTTATATCCCAATTTACTGACTTGTATCTACAAGTGTATGTAGACCATTTAGTATAAACCTCTGGCGACAGGTTGACATAAAATAATCATGCGACTGATGATACATGTACTGTGAAAGGAATGTTCATGTGCATTTCAATTTCGCGAGCGCTAAGATTCACAAAATGAAAATGCACGCGCAAGTTCTTCTCTACAGTATATGCATTGAACATCAGTGGCAATTTGTGAAAATTTCATGCCACAAATATATCATGTTTTACAGTATTTGATAGAGAGATTGTCACATTACCGTAGGCTGTATATCGCAGGCAAAGTGATTTGCAAATTCAAACTTGCCAAAAACCGAAGTGGGTGACCTCACAAAGGAGGAAACACATAATGATGAGGAAAATCAATGTGATTGGCCACAATTTCCCTGTATTGTAATTCATTCACTGAACAGATACTTGTAGTGTGTTTTTCCAAATTAAGTTTCGCTGAGAAAAGAGAGTTTATGTAGAAACTTACATTGTCCGATTCTGCAATCACAAATAGTTTCATTCGTTTCTCTGATTCTGACAGAGACTAAACTTTCAGCAAGATGTAGCAGCAAGTGTAGCAAGCTTGTGATATATAGGAAAAGTGCTTGTTTCTCAAAGCAGATGTGATAATAAATTAAAGAAGAAAGTCAGATTATTTCTCCCTCTTGTTTTCTTTTATGGGTGTTTCAGATAAGAAGATGGCAGTGACGAAGATGTTGCATCATGTGGCTTTACCCAAGAAAATAAAGAGATTACTGGTACTAATTATAAGCTGTTATTTTTTGTGTACTGATATTTTCACGAATGAGCAGGTCACAGGCATTTTCATGGGATGTTGTTTTTGCGAATTGATGCTGAGCCTATTGTGAGTGCACTATCAGCTTAGCGCATGGCGACATTATTGCATGTTGTTCAATTAGGGGCCCCAGGAGTGATTTGTGAAATTTGGGAAAATGAAACCCTTGTGAAAATAACAGCTTGTACAATACAATGTTCAGTGTGTATGTGTGAGTATGTGTGTGTGTGTGTGTGTATGGGGGGGGGAGAATTAAGCAATTGCAATGTACATACACATTATATAAAGCTGGACCTTCTAATCTTGATGGTAAATATGCTGTCTGGTCTTGCATTATTGTCAACACCATGCAAAGAAGCTCATGATATGTCTTAATAATGTAGTCAACCGCCCCCCCCCCCCCCCCATGGCTATGGTGAGTATAGAAATTCTATACCGTAATTCTGATTCCTATTACAGCCAAGTGGCCTTTGTTTGGTATTGCTACACTTCGTACATAGTCTGTTATGTATTACAACCACTAGTTTTCCCCTCTGCTTTGAAATTAAATCAACACTAATAAACTGTCTTGGCAAGTTTGAGCCAATTTCATCGGTACATATAAAAATGTCAAGTGAAATTAAATCATTGGAAAATTTATATCAAAATAGTGCCCTCAATCTTAAACTAGCATCAGACACAGCCACACAAAACAACTGAGACATCAGCAAGCACAGGTACGGGAAGTTTACTTGACATTAGCACACAGTACTGTTTCCTAAAGAAAAAGAAAAAAAAAAGGCGACGATGTGATTTTCTCTGATGCACTCAAGTTTTCTAGCAATTTGGAGAAAAGTACTTGCATATAGCATAGTTAAATTTACAAGTATTGTATTGCCACAAAAATTTTGGTGGATAGGTGTAAGGAATGGTGCTTTCCAAGATTTGATGTCCAGTTGTGGACTCTATTCAAAGATGCAAAATACTGTTGCTCATTATTAAGCAAAAAATACTTCCACTTTTGCATTATTGTTTGAATGAAAGCGTTTGAAAATTTGAGTACAGTGGAACCTTGTTAAAAAGAGGTAAGAAATAACAAAACAGTCTTTTTGTAACAAAGTGATTTTGCAGGTCTTCAGTCTTAAAGGGACTGTACAGTACTGGTTGAGGTAGGGATTCATGTTTCGAACATTCCTGAGTGAGATAATGAAAAGCCTCTTATGAAATATGAAAGAGCATGTAATTTTAAGAAGGATTCAACGTTTATTTGATAAAAATTGGTTTTCATATGGCCGAGATATCCAAAAAAGTGCTAATAATAAAAGGCGACATGCCCCAACTTTATTAGTATCTCTTTGTTTCACCTTGTTTTTGGATATCTCCGCCATTTCAAAACCGATTTTCATCGAATAAACTTTTGATACCCCTTAGAACTGCATGCTCTTTGACATCTCAAAGAGTGGTTTCTGAATGTCTCACAAAATGTTAAAAGCTAAATCTTCACCTCGACCAGAACTGTACACACCCTTTAATATTTCTTTGTTTTTGTACTGATATAGTGAGAAACCTGATATAACAAGATAATGATTGTTTCTTAAAAGCCTTATTATAATGAGGTTTCCCTGTATCGAACTACGCATTGTGTTGATATACATGTATTATGTTTGTAAAGTCTTTGCAATGATGAGTCTGAGCAAAGACTAACCTGCCAGCTGTAGCTGGATGTAACATGATATGCCCCATGTGCAAAGGACACACTGGAAGAACCAGTTGAATAAAGGCACTCACACAGTTCACATCATCTCAACAATGTCTCCTCATTACTAAGAATCCTCCTTTCCAACTAAGGCATATAAATGCCAAGACATGGTGTCAGAGTGGTTCAACTGTCCAAGTCATGGTGTCAGTCAACTGTCTACATCATTCTGAAGTACAGAAGGGACTAGGACAAGGAATAATCCACGCAAGAAACAGGCCAGACCGTTTCATTTGAAAGAGTGGAGGATGCATGGAGCTATGTGTACATTAGCATGCTGTACAGTAGCCAAGCAGCAGTGTGTTGAGATGCCCTAACCCAGCGTGTGTGTGTGTGTGTGTATGACATACCTGAATGTGCATGACTGTATTGTGTGTCCAATGACCTGCATCAGCACTGTGGTACATGGTAGCTCGGAACAGAAAGTTCTAGAGGTCAACTGACCAGACTGCACAGTGCATGAGGTATTGGGAACACTACAGCCAGTGACGTGGCCTTAGCCTAGATTAGCCACATATATGATGCAACATACTAACCTCGTGAAAGTGTTGGATGATTGAGCATAAGTTAACTTGTTGAAAAGATACAGTTTTCTGCTAATTGTTAACACTGTTCATGTGAGTGAATGCTCAGAGAGTGAACATGGCAAACTTAACCCAACCAGCACCACTAGATTTGAGGGGTAATTTGTCTGAGAATTGGAAGAGATTCAAGCAAAGATTCACTCTGTATAATGTTGCTTCTGGAATGTCAAGGAAAGATGATAAAGCACAAACATCAATGTTGTTGCATGTGATAGGTGATGCTGCCCTTGATATATACAACACATTCACATTTGCTGAGGGTGATGAGATGAAGTTGGAGAAAGTGCTTGAACAGTTTGAGAAATATTGCACTCCCAAGAAGAATGTCACGTATGAGAGGCATAAATTCTTTACCAGATCTCAGGGTGTGAGTGAGAACATTGATCAGTATGTCACAGAATTGAGAAATCGTGCACAATCGTGTGAATTCGGTGAGTTGACTGATGGTCTGATCAGAGATCAGGGGGGCATTTCATGAAGGAACTTGTCGGATAAAATATCTGACAAGTCAGTTATATCCGACAAGTTCAGAGAAATCAGCCAATCAGACTAAAGAATTTCTCACAACTTGTCGGATATAACTGACTTGTCAGATATTTTATCCGACAAGTTCCTTCATGAAATGCCCCCCAGATAATTTGTGGAATCACAGATGGTGGTTTGCGTGAGCGTTTGCTCAGAGAGGATGATTTGACACTTCAAAAGGCATTGCAAATTTGTCGTGCTGCTGAAATTACCAGAGCTCAGGCACAAGAGCTTGGTTCAAAGGCAGATGTGTCAGTCCCTGTTGATGCTTTGAACAAAAAGAAAAAGGCAGTCAATCCCGGTAAAAGATCAGAACCTCCAAGGTGGAAGCAAAAAAGTCAAAGTCAAAGTCAAGGTCAGAATTCCCAGGCTTGTGGCAGGTGTGGCAATCGACATGCCATGAATTCATGCCCTGCACAAGGAAAGGTGTGTAAAAAATGTAGAAAAATGAATCACTTCGCAAAGTGTTGCAAAAGTCGTGTTCAGGTAAATGAACTACAGAGTAATTCCAAGGATGAGAGTTTTCTTGTTGATGTCGTCAAGTCACAGGAGTCATGTGACGAATGGAAAGTGAATCTCATGGTGAATGAACGTCAAGTGCTGTTCAAATTAGATACAGGCGCGCAAACGAATCTACTACCAGAGAGTGTGTATCAGACGTTGAAACCAAAACCAAAGTTGTCATCGGTGAATGTCAAGTTGACAGGGTACAGTGGAGTTGAAATTCCAGTGAAAGGTCGTTGCTTTGTACAGGTGAAGCACAAGAATTTGACAGAGAATATGTCGTTTCTAGTGACTCCCGGAAATCGTCAACCACTACTAGGTTTGCAAGCATGTGACAAGTTGAAACTGGTGAAACGTGTGTTGAATGTCGCACAAAACACACATGATGAAAAAATGTCGGTCGAAGACTATGAAGACGTGTTCGAAGGTCTAGGATGTGTGCCCGGTAAGCACCACATCACAGTGACAGAAAATGCGAGACCTGTCCAACACGCATGCCGAAAAGTACCGTTTCCGATGAGAGAAAAACTCAAAGAAGAGTTAGACAAAATGGAACGCATGAACGTCATTGAGCCCGTAGATACGCCCACTGACTGGGTGTCGTCTCTCGTGATCGTACCGAAAAAGACCGGCCAACTCCGAGTTTGCTTAGATCCGCGAGATCTAAACCGCGCTGTAAAGCGAGAGCATTTTCAGCTACCGTCGAGAGCTGAAATAACCGCGCAGTTTGCCGGAGCGAAGTACTTCAGTAAACTAGATGCATCCAGTGGATTCTGGCAGATTCAGCTGGATGATGAAAGCTCAAGGTTGTGTACCTTCATCACGCCTTTCGGAAGGTACCGATTCCTGAGACTTCCGTTCGGAATATGCAGTGCTCCAGAGGTGTATCACAAGATAGTGCACCAGCTCTTCGCACATATTCCAGGAGTGAACACAATGATGGACGATATCATTGTATGGGGAGCTACAAAGGAAGAGCATGACCTCAGGCTGAAAGAAGTTCTAGAGACAGCGAGAAAGAACAACTTGAAACTCAACCGAGAAAAATGTGAGTTCTGTGTTAACAAGCTGACATTCATCGGAGATGTCATCAGTGATCAAGGAGTTCAGCCTGACCCCAAGAAAGTGGCAGCCATACAGAACATGGAAAGACCACAGTGCAAGCAGGATGTCCAGAGATTCCTCGGCATGATCAACTACCAAGGAAAGTTCATCGCTGACTTGTCAACCAAATCAGAGCCCCTCAGGAGCCTTTTAGAGAAAAGGAATGAGTGGGTGTGGACCGATGCACAGGAACATGCATGGCAAGAGCTGAAAAAAGCCTTGACAACAGAGCCAGTGCTGCATTTCTACGACTGCGCAAAACCAACCAAGCTGTCAGCTGATGCATCAAAGAATGGGCTCGGAGCAGTGTTGCTTCAGAAGCATGACCAAGATTGGGTCCCCATAGCGTATGCATCTAGAGCCATGACTGATGCAGAGACAAGATACGCGCAGATCGAGAAAGAACTGCTAGCTATCACGTACTCATGTGAAAGATTGCACCAGTACATATATGGACGACAGGTTGAGGTAGAGACGGATCACAAGCCGCTAATACCCCTGTTCGTCAAGCCCCTGTGTGACTGTCCCCTTCGCATCCAGCGACTCCTCATCAGAGTTCAAAGGTATGACTTGAAAGTGTCATACACACCAGGGAAGTATATGTACACAGCGGATACCCTCTCCAGAGCGGTCGACCCAGAGTCAAAACCAGATGTCATGAGAGAGGAAGACATCAAAGTCTATGTAGATGCTGTCGTGATGAACATGCCAGTCACGTCAAACAAACGAAGCCAGTTTGTAGATGAGACAAAGAAAGACACAGCACTACAAGAACTCTTAGCTGTCATCAGAGATGGATGGCCAGAGAGAAAACAACAGTGTCCAGTCTCAGTCAGAGAATACTGGAACATCAGAAGTGAACTGTCAGAGGCACAAGGCATCATCTTCAAAGGAAGTAAGATTGTTGTACCAGCTACAATGAGACGTGAGATGCTGCAAAAGATCCACAAAGGGCACTTGGGAATTGAAAAGTGCAAGAGACGTGCAAGAGATGTCCTGTACTGGCCCCGGATCAACCACGATGTAGCAGAAATGGTGCAAAACTGCAATGCTTGCCTCATGTACCAGCCAAGACAGCAGAAAGAGAGCCTTCAACCTCACATGGTACCCGATAGACCATGGCAAAAGGTGGCCGCAGATCTGCTTACGCTGGACAACAAGGAGTACCTGGTGATTGTGGATTATTTTTCACAGTACATAGAACTGTGTTCACTGTCGACCACAACGAGTAGAGCAGTGATCAACAGTATGAAAGCTGTATTCGCCCGCCACGGAACTCCGTGTGAACTCATCACAGACAATGGACCACAGTTCTCAAGTCGTGAGTTCCAACAATTCGCAGCAGAATGGGACTTTCGCCATACGACCACAAGTCCATATCACCCGCAGTCGAACGGACAAGCAGAGAATGCCGTCAAGATTGTCAAAAACCTGATGCGGAAGTCCAAGCACAGCGGACAAGAAGTCCTTCGAGCTCTACAGGTCTACAGGAGCTCACCACTAGAGTGTGGAAAATCGCCAGCAGAACTGCTCTTCAACAGGCGAATCAGAACAAATCTGCCTATGGCCGAAAAACTACTTGACCCCCAGCACATCAATGCTCGCTTGGTGAAGGAAAGGAAAGAAAGGCAGAAACAGAAGCAAAAGGAGCATTTCGACAAACATGCTCGTGACCTACCCCACCTGAAAGTAGGAGATCATGTCAAACTCCAAGACATGAATACCGGCAGATGGTCACAAGGTGGTGTCATCAAGAAAACACTACCACATCGGTCGTACCTGGTCCAGACAGAGACTGGTGAGATTCGTCGCAGAAATAGGCGTCATCTTCGACCTGATCCTAGACGAGGCCAAGACGAGCGACAACCAGCGCAGAGGTACGATGACGACGACGACAACGTCAACGCCCCGATGGTAGACGAGACTACACGAAACGCGACGTCTGTGAAATCTACCCGAAGTGGACGCATCGTGAAGCCTCCCATCCGCTTAGATTTGTAAATAGTGAAACTAGCGATGAAGAACTTTTCGCGAATTATTAAGACCGCTCGAGAAGAACTTTTCGCGAATTTGTTAGAGTTAATAGTTGAAACATGATGGACTCTAATGATAATGTAAAGACAGGATTTAGTTAAAATACGCGAATGATTAAATACGCGCACTAAGAAGCAGTGAAACCCGGTTGTTGCATATGAACTCTAATCATTGAACTCAAAGAACTCAGTTTTGAAACTACAGCAAAGATTTTTGGATGTTTGAAACGCACATGCATGAAAGTCAAAAGAGTTAAAGTAAACTCTGAGAGGTTGTCATGAATGTGTATGTAAATAGTCGATAACAATGTTATCTCCTTTTAAAGAAAGGGAGATGTGTTGATATACATGTATTATGTTTGTAAAGTCTTTGCAATGATGAGTCTGAGCAAAGACTAACCTGCCAGCTGTAGCTGGATGTAACATGATATGCCCCATGTGCAAAGGACACACTGGAAGAACCAGTTGAATAAAGGCACTCACACAGTTCACATCATCTCAACAATGTCTCCTCATTACTAAGAATCCTCCTTTCCAACTAAGGCATATAAATGCCAAGACACGCATAAAACAAATGTACGTATCTGTAGTATGCATAGGCCTATGAGACATACTTTCTTTTTTTTGGGGGGGGGGGGAGGAACTAGAATTGGTCCAGGAATGGGGTTGTGGTGTCATCGTACAGGGGTTTACCAGGGTTCAGTCTTGGAGCCTGCATAATTCAGTCTTTCATCATCAAGCCACATCATACTGGTTCATCAGTGGGTGCGTTCGAGCGCTCTGCTAAAGCGAGCCTCATCAGTGAGTCCAAAGTAATAACAATGATTGATGATTCCATAATTTATCATTAACTATGGATCCAGCTTTAGGGAGACATTATAGGGTCAATACTCATAATTATGATATCATGTTAAGGAAACACTTGACCTTGAGGAGACAATTCGTCTCCTTGACTTTTTCAACTATATCATATTCCATTCAATCACATGCTTTACTACTGACATTGCTTATCTACACAGTCAGTGTCTCCCTAAAACTGGATTCAGAGTTAGCATATATATATATATATATATATATATATATGATAAACACCTAAAATGGCAGTAGACATTTTATCACATATATATGTATATATATATATATATATATATATATATATATACATATACGTATGTAGATGCACACACATGCACTTATGTATTATTTTATATAATGTACAAGCAAATATATATTTTGGCACTCCCCATTATTCTTTGTTTCTGTATCTTTTGTCAAATAATTGATTTTCTGTGGGTGACCAGATTTGCCACACAAAATTGTCTCCTTAGACATATGAGTATTTTAAAATCTTTTTAGAAATGATGCATGCCGTTATTTGTTCATAGAGCATGATGACTGAGTGGTAGTTTTCAAAACTTTAGTCATCGTTTTTGTTCCCTTCAATTGAACATCATTACAACTACACATACCGGTACACACATTTTCAAAATCAAGCCATTGCAATATGTCAAACAGTGTCCATTTGGAACCATCAAGTTTTGAATAATATACAGTTGCACATTGCACAGCATAATCTGTGAAGTAATAATTTCATTTACATAAGTTGTTCATTTAATATAGAGATGTAACATGAAATCTTTGCCTCTTTTTGTTGCATTACATATCTTTCTCTTTGTTGACACAACCACAATAGTGCACATAACAATATCATATCCGTGGTGATCACCACGGATGACACTATTTTTTAAGGCCTTTCTTGGCTCACTCTTACAACAACTACATTTTATGCTTAACTCAGGACTCCTCAGACAAGACACTTGACACAAGTAGTAGAGAATAAAATTGGCACAGTCCCAATTTGTTCTTTATTACACTGTTGACCACATTGTAAAAGGTGGCATTGTTAACTTCAACAGAAGATGTAAACACTGTACATCAAACTCCATAACACACACCTCATGAAAGCCGTACTGGCAAAGTTAAAGTACATATTTTACAACTTCCAAGACTACAGTAAGTATCAATTTTTATTTCAGAAGTGCATAAAGAAGCCATTCTTGACTACAGGCATGTACATGTATACATTCAGTACTGAATGTCAGCAAAGATTTCCTACACAACAACTTGGCAGGCTACTACAATGTAGGCTACATGCAACACTAGGTTTGCTGCTTTGGTCAACGCATACACAAAATAGGTAGCCATTAACCACACTTTTCATCACAGCTTTACAACAGAGTACATAATAAAAGACGGTTCTATATTTCTAGATAAACTACGGTAGTAAAAAGCATTTCACTAATAAAAGAATGTTAGTGCATAATGTAAGCTTAGCAGGGTATGCATGAGACAATAGTTTGTATTTACTATCCTTCCTTAGCGGCACTCTGCTAAATAACCCTGAAGCGTACATGATAACTCAATGTCAAATAATCAAGTCAAATGCATAGAAAAATCAAAATGATAGAATATCAACTTGCAGCATCACACTGTTATATAGATTTTCCAAGTCACATATTCGCTGTATCAGAGCAAGTGTCATACTGTTAATGGAGGAATATTTGCATGCATTTTAATTTTGCAAATTTTGGGAGCCAAGATTAGCAAAATTGAAATGCACATGAAATTTCTTGAATACACTTCTACAATGCATTGAATGCCAGAGGCACTTCACGTAGATTTCATGCCATGATAGAGGCCATCGGCTCCAATTTGATAAAAAATAGGTTTTACAGTATTGAGTAATTCATATAGCAGCAGGGAAATTAAATGTCCACTCAGCAAAACCGATATCCTAGTACTAGTAGGTAAATAAGATGTCCATAGCCAAATAAAATAGCCACACAACAGAAATTGTGTAATCTCAGGTGAATGAGAGTATCACATCAGTCATAGGTAATTCAATCGTCACATAGGAAAATCCAAATATGACTCCAAAACACAGCAAAGATGTCTTACTCAAAAATATATAATGCTAATAAGCATTATCAACCAGCTAGGTGAAGAAAATGACACTATCTTGCGAAGATAATTTTTAATGACTTCACAGAAATGACTAAGTTTCTCAATTGATTTTTTTTTCCTTTTCTGAAGAACACTATTTTTTTAAAGGAATACATAAGGGTTTAGAAAACTGAAACTTGAGAAATAATTTTGAATTTTTCACTACAATGACAGATAAACATTTACTGATGTACTGCAACAAAACTGTAGCAAAATTAGTATGAGCATTTTTTTATACTTTTTTTTTTTCTACGGGATGATGCGAAAGATTTAAGAATCATTCTTTAGACAAAGAAAGTGAATAACCACACGCCGGAAAATTTCATCTATTTATACGTAATATTGCATGTATGGAAGTCATATCATAATATGATTCATGGAAGTTTTGTTGTTTATTTTTGTCTGCGTGCATCTATACAAGGATTTCAATAAATGTCATATTTCTTGCCATTGTAGTCTAGTTTTTGATGTTTGGCGTTGTAAACATGCAAGGAAATACTGGACAATACAATTATGTTTGAATATTTTTGCTTTCAATACGTTCCAGTAATTGATGTCTCAATTCCGCAGAATTAAACACATGCAAAATTCGTATTGGCCAAGTGCGCGGAAATATCCACTTTTACAGTACTATATGGACATTTCATACCTACATTGACATTTCATACCTACATGGACATTTGAACTACCAAGTATCTAGATAGATACCTGTATTCTTTTGTGGTCATTTATATTCAGCTATGATTCAGCTATAGGCCTACGCCTATGGACATTTGAACTGTCTATGATAACAATAGTTTCAATCAGCAAACATTTGACTTGGAAACCTATAGACCTGTTCAGTTTGGGTGCTGCTTTATGTGTTATTGTCTATTTCAGCCATAACCTGAGGACTTCAGTATACCTAACAATACTTGATCTATGAACAAACATAGTAACGTACCCGACCCATTACATACCCCATTGAAGCATCTTTCTTCTTTTGTTGTGGAAGACCGGAGTTATGGCTGACAGTGTTTTAAAACCAGATATTTGTAGGTCTATTATACACAATACATCATACACGCTGTAGCATGATACAGGATCCAATCCCTGTGAGAAATTGTGTGATAATTGACGAGAACAGATTTGTTACAGAAAAGAATACCCATCATATCACAATGAGCCCAAGTAACTTCTCATATCTTTTATCACTATTATTATCTTGTTTTACATTTTATTCCTCAACTGAATATTCATCTTTTTTTTCCCCACCGAAATGTAAAAATCTGATCAAGGTAAGACACTATCAGTAATCTATCTAATGCTACGTTTACACCATGTTCCTGGTGGAAAAGGCTATCGCGATGGACGTGAGACAATGCGGGGTACAGGATGAGCATAATATGTGACAGGTTGTGATTGCTGTGGATGCAGCACTAGATTTCAAACTGCCAAAAAATTTGTCACAGCAGTCACGGAGAAACCGAGTATTGTAATGAAATTGTGACAGCACGTAATAAGCCGTAACAAAACTTGGGAGGCGGTCCAAAGTGGGACGTGACGGGAAATATGTGTAGTCTACACCAACCAGACGCCATGAGAATGGCATCTGAGAGCAACATGTTCACTGGAGCGAGAACTGGAACAAACAAGACTGACTGAAATATGGAAGGGGGAAAAAAAGGGAAATACCCCACCTACTCATGGTGCACTATGTTTTGGGCAAACAGGGCTGCTGTGGCCACTGAGAACATGGTGTAAACGTAGCATAATGACAACACTTAGATATATAATAGAATATCATTTACTGCGACCATCATCTGTCACAAATATATTACAATCAACAGCTATACAAATGCATTGTGATAAAATAGCTCAGTATAAAATTCATCATTTGATAATTTCTATATCAAACATGGTAAAACGATAATAGTTTTTATTAATCTTATCATATTAGAAAGACAGAGAATATATTGCACCATAATATGAATTAATTTTTGCATGATTAGTGCTAAAGCCAATGCTACACCATGCACAGTTCACACTCTCAGCATCATTTCCGACGTAAAAATACTTTGGAATGCTCTACAGACTACCTCCTTTTGAGTGACATCAATGAACACACAATGACCACTGTTGTGCAGGATCACTGCCTTCTCCTATCCAATGTCTTCCCTGACTTCCAAGCTATTAATCTAGTATCTATCCTACCCTGTTGCAGATATACACAAAACAGGAGAGGGGAAGATAAATGTGTACAGAAGGAGTAGCAGTACATTTTACAGAGAAAAGACATATTGTACATGTATCTGTGCAAATCATACTTAACAGTTCATATACAAATCATGAATGTTTATGAGTGCCACGGACAGAATATTTCACAAGGTGAAAGATGAAATGATCCATTTCATCTTTCACTGAATGAAATATTCTGTCCATCGCACGAATGAAAAACATTTATTATTTGTTTTATATAACGCCTAAAATAGATCGTCATTTCATATTTTATTAATTTAGAAACAAAGAGAGAATCTGAGATCGCGAGAGTGCTCACTGACCGCTTTACGCTAGCGCGCTGTCGCATACAGACACTGCAAATGCAAGCATCTAGCGCGCTGTCGCATACTAGTACTACACACACTGCAAACGCAGGCGTTTTACACGCGTGTGTGCCGGGCTCTCAGCGAGTGTGCAATAGACCAAATCGTATGGATCCAAAATTGCATGGTGTATGGAGCCACAATTGCACAGATGATGACGTCATAGTTAAATGGGCCGAATGATCAATGTCAAACAACCAATCGAATGACAAGGATCTCTTCAGGTGTTATATAATATACAAATAATGAATGTTTATGAGTGCAACGAACAGACTATTTCATGAGGTGAAAAATGAAATGATCCATTCGAGGTGCAGCTGAGTTGAATGGATACATAATTTCATCTTTCAATAAATGATATATTCTGTCCATTGCACGAATGAAAAAACATTTATTGTTTTATTAAACATCTAAAAATAGATCCTTGTCATTTGATTATTATGAATTTAGACACAAGAGATCATGTGCAAGATCTGAGATCGAGAGAGTGCTCACTAAGCGCTAAATGCCTCTGTATATATGAATATGCTTGATCGCATGCACACTGCAAACGTACGGATAGTTTGCCGGGCTCTCTGCATGCGTGCAATGGAGAAAATTGTATGGATTCAAGCTTGCACGGTAAATGGAGTCACAATTGCATGGATGATGGCATAATAGTAAAATTGGACAAATCATCAATATCAACCAACCAATCAAATGACAAGGATCTCATGAGGTGTTATATAACATCATCTTGTTATAAAATCACAAGTGCAATAACAAAGTACACAATTGAACTACCAAAAGGAAAAAAGAAACAGATAATCCTCTGGCAATGGGATTGTTCTGTATCTTAAATGTCCATTTTGTTTCCTTTGGTATGACATTCTGCATTTACAGTTGTGTATAATGTACAAGTTTTGGACCACTCGGTTTTAAAAAAATGGATACTGTATACATAAATATGAGCACTGATGTTTTGATTTTTATCAATATCACAATAAATTAAAAAAAAATTAAATGATCTCACATCGATAACAAAAATGAATTTTCAGATGTTGATACAGCTTATGTTAAACATACAGCACAAAACCATGACCTAGACTCTAAACAGATTTAGACACAGAGAAAAGTAATTTGAGAAGATAAATTGCATATGCTACAAAACACATGAAATTAAGTATTTTCTGATGTTTCCTGTGTAGACATGAAGTGTTGTGACTCCTGGTGGGCAGACTGGGTGACAATGAGATCTACGTATCTGTGGTACACACAGTCAACCTTACCTAAGTCGAATCTAGTTGGACTGAAGAAATAGCTTTGACTTCGAGACAATTCGACTTATGAGGGATTAAAATCAATAGAATGATATAAAGAAGAGGACTTGAAAAGACCTTCAACTTGGGGGATTAGTCAACTTATGCGAGGTCAACTTAGGCAAGGTTGACTGTACAATCAGTTCATCATTGTCGCAAAGAGAGTGACCCTTTTCCCATTTTCAGCATACAAGTAGCACCATGACAGCACCTGTCGACCGAGAGCCTTGGCCACAACCAACACTTTTTGTTTGCTAGCCACTGCACTGAAGCACACGCTATTGCTAGCACAGCATACCATGCATGCTTAGTATAACATGCAGTAGCATGGGAATGACTATGTACACACACACAGTGCATGCATTTCTCTGCGGCTGTCCTCGAGTGGACATGAGGTGGCGCTACACAACATGGTACCCAAGATATTACGGTACCATGGGGTAACGCAAGATGCATTATATATATTATACAGATATGGGCTGCTTTTCGGGGTGTGATACATATTGCCCCTTGGGATCTCTACTCCTTGATATGACCTGAGGAGCATGCTCTGAGGGTCATAGCAAGGAGTTGAGATCCCAAGGGACAATAAAACCAACCAAGCCCCGAATAAAAGCAGTCTATATCTGTTATATATACCTTTCATGCTGTGGAAGCCATACAACAACAAAATGTAAGTGTAACCATTAGTCCATGTTTCATACAGCGAATAAAACTAAATGAAATTGCACTTAACAATTCCACATAATGTCATGTTGCAAATCAACGATTTCAGTGGTTCCCACAGGTAACGTACTGCTGAGATAGAATTCACACACTTAATTACACAAAAACCTAGTACATATAGGCGTACTACAAGTATTACAGTTTGAGGAAAGGGTTGTTTTCTGCAATAAAAATGTTGATTGCATGCATTAATTGCACACAGCCTTGCCAGCTAGCTACCCAGCGAAAGGCTCACTGCTAGAGCTGTGTGCTCACAATTTCTACACAAAGCCAAGCCTTTACAGTAACATTTGTAGGGACTTACTGTATGTAAACACAAGTCTGCATACATACCGCCTACGTAACAATCAAAACAAGGGCAGTTTGGGTGCTAAAAGGTCCACTTGGATGCTATAACAGGAGCATGGATGCTGTAAGCTGCCTGTGATTTCAACCAATCAGAATCAAGGATTCATCAAGTCACTGTATTATATAAATGGAAACATCGGCTTCTGGGTCACCTATTTCTCAGACTGCCCCCAGCATACACTGCATTGATTGATTGAATGATTGATTGATTGATTTGTTTACTAGAACAAACAACATGCAAAGTAGTAGCCTGAAGGCTAAATTATAATGCATCACATTAAAAACCATATAAATTACATCAAACAACATACATTGTGTGAGTATTTTAACAATAACAAATACCAATTACATATTAACATAACAAATACACAGTATCATATCATATAAAACTTAAATTTCCCTGTAATTAATTCAAAACAATATAAATTTCAATAAATATATCTTCTGTAAAAAATCTCATTGACCATTAATGCTTTGGTGCTCAGGTGGCTGTGTCTGCATTTACTTTTAACTGGACTTAACACCCATTACCCAAATCTAATTACTCATATCAATTACTGCAGGAGGCACAAGGCAAAGGATACTTTACTATACAGATACACTGGCTGATGAGTTATTTCTTATTTCACAAACGCCATACAATATGAATTCGTGAGGATGAGTACACACCACACACGAGGTATCTGTACATTTGGTGGCAAGGCTGCAGTGTATTGTTTGAGAATCGCACTTGACTTTGGCTTTGGAATATCACACGGAGGCACCGGCATCAAGCAGGTCTTTTGCAAGGTGAACGGCCGAAGCGTGGCGCACGAGAATATCAATGCATGGACATACAGAACCACAGCCAACTCAAACAGAAACGTCAACATTTTCACCTCCACAGTCACAAAATGAACTCAATATTCAAACTGCAATACGAACCAACAGCGTCCTTGGAATGTGTTTCCTCGGATTCCAACGTAAAAGACACACAAGACTGACGTATACACTGACAAATGACAAAAAAGGAGGACAGCTTCCCTCGACTGGTGCAGCTAGAACAGCACCATGATTCTAAAATCATATTTCACAATATTCACAAAAGGACCACTTTGGATGAAGATGCCTTGACACATACTTGTTCTGACATCTTAAAAATCAATTGGACTGGAACACTTGTGCCAATTCATGTCTGAATACCTGGTCCATCTAATGCAAAAATATTTTGAATTCATTTGAGGTGGTTTGGAAACTTCTTTTGAATTTAAAGGCCCTTGTGTCAAGGCAACTTGTGAATACAACTTTAACATGTTGACAATGACAAAACTGTTTGCAACTTTTTGAGTTATTTTGCAAACAGACAAACAAACAAACAGACGAATCAACGCCAGCACAAACATGACCTCCGTGGCGGAGGTAATATTTAAAGGCATTGGTGGTATACAATAGAGTAAAAGGAAAAATCAGCTTCTTGGTCAGCCATTTCTTAAACCGCTCTAAGAACCCTGCATACAGTCTATACATAGTGACCACATTGGCTGAAGATGCCTTGACACTTACCTCCTCCCATGGTTCTAGAAATTGATAGACTGGAAGACCTTTGCCAATTTAAGTGTATAAACCTGGTATATCAAACTGTTTTTAACACATCTTAAATGGCTTTGGAAAGAAACTTCTCTGTAGTAGGCCTATAATGTGATGGTGCCAAAGCAACTTGTGACTGGTACTACATAAAATGGACTTTTCCCTCATTACACATCACAGGACTTATATAAGACAAATATAGTCCTGAGCACTTTTCCACAATTGCAGCACATCATACTTCATTATCATGTCACCATCTTTGTGGGAAAGCTCAGATGTGCGTGGTCATCTTGTTGCCACTTCTCACTTAGCCCGAGTCCCATGCACCACCAGCAGTGTCTGAGCTTCAGGATGGAGACTTGAAAGTGCCCTCCTCACAGCTTTTGAAGGACACTTGATGAAAGACAATTAAAAGACTGCAGCTAATTATTCCACCTCATCATAGTGTTGGTCAGACACTGTAGATGCAAAGACAAAACAAGAAAAAAAGCTGTAGAAGAACAATAATGTTTATTTACACAACAAAGTTTGATATCAAGATGAAAAGACAACCCTGTGCTTGGTGGTACATGTTCCAACTAACATTTCTTCACACAAACTATCGGTGTAGAGAACAGCAAGTAATGATTACGAGATGGTCATTAACAGAGACTCAGACTTATCCTTTAATGGGAGACTCTCCTGCCAGGCCCCCTTGCAGACTGGAGACTCTGATCTCGCAAACAACATTATGTGCACGTAGCACACATTATGAGCATGAAGCATGATGTCCCTTGCAACTAAGGTCTAAGGCCAGCTTAAGGGCCCTGGAAGCTCTAGGCTGTAGATGCATTCTGATGCTATTTTAGACTTGTTTTTGAACATTTATGACAAAACTCACATTGGGCAGGAGAAAGCTACATTGTAAGTGAAAGACACATAGGCTGAAGGGGAGAAATTTGAACTCACGCCTAATAGGCCTATAGTACGTCTTGACATTGTTGTGATGACAGCTTTACTTCATTGGCAAAAAAAAAAAAAAGAAGAAAAAACACGTTTATCACAAATGTGTTTAAGTGTTTACTTTCCATGAACTAGGTTTCATTTGGATGGATGGCTATTTTTTTTTTTTTTTTTTTAAGAGAGCAGGTATTCAGGGATTTGAGCATATATTCACTTGACCTTTGACCCTTTGACCCCCTGGCACACAAGTCTTCAAATGATCCTTATTAATTGGTGTTCATCAATTTTCATGACAATACCTTGAGCTACTTTCAAAATACAGGAAAAATTGTGACATTTGAACATTTTCCCTTGACATTTGAACATTTTTCCTTGACCTTTGACCCAACAGCCAGAACCTTTCCCTACAGAATCATTGTGCAGTAATGCACGGCACGTACAAATGTATATATATAGTTTTACTAAGTTTATGCACTGAGTAATCTACAAAGTGTAATTTCAGCATTAAATACTGTAAAAGTGGAAATTTTCGCGCTTTAAATGCAACCACAAACTAGCACGAATATAAAGCACCAAATATCTTTGCTTGCTATTTGTTCTGACAGTAGTTCATGTCTTGATTCTGTGGAATTAAAAACATGCAAAACTCATCTTATCCGGCCGCGTGCGAAAAATTTCTTTCGCGAAAATATCCACTTTCACACTAGTAGCATTTTAGCATTTTAACCTGACCTTTGACCCTTGAACTTTGACTCCATAACCTCGAAATCCCAAAAGAATCATTAATTGTCAAGCAGTGCATGCATACAATGTATATGTACTAAATTTCATGATAATACCTCGAGCTATTTCTGAGATATGGAGAAAAAAAGTAAAATGTACTTGACCATGACCCCATGGCCCAAAACTTTCAAAGAAAATATTTATCTGGTAATACACGTATACACCATGTTTCATGAAAATTCCTTCAGGCATTGCATGGATTTGGGAAAATACTTGTGAAATTTTGAGCATTTGCTTTGACCCTTGACCCCATAATCCAAAAGTCCAAAGAAAATCACAAAAAGGCAGTACATGCATCTATCTTATGTACTAAGTTTCATAAAGATTCCTTGAGCCATATCCAAGATAGAGAAAACATATGTTAAATTTTAGCATTTTCACTTGACCTTTGACACCATGGCCCAAAACTTTCCCTAGAAAATCTTTATCGCCATACATGTAGGGCCTATACACTAAGTTTTAAGAAAATACCTTCAGGCATTGCGTAGATATGGGGGGAAATAGTGAAATTTTGAGAATTTGACCATGAACATATACACTGTATATGCACCCAAAAGTTGATAGGCACAACTTCGTCTACTCAAACATACATACAGTTGTATACCAGTACCAAATTTCAGTAGGATACCACAAACGGTTTTTAAAGGGAAGATAAACCCCAAGAGCAATGTGGATTGAGTGAAAGCAGCAACATTAGTAGAACACATCAGTGAAAGTTTGAGGAAAATCGGACAATCGATGCAAAAGTTATGAATTTTTAAAGTTTTGGTGTTGGAACCGCTGGATGAGGAGACTACTAGAGGATATGACGTATGAGTGGACAACAATACAAAGAAAATATAAAGGAAATTCAACAAAAATTCACTTTTCTAGAATCATGAAAGAGCAATGGACCAACCTCTTTCAGAAAGCAGGGGGAATAATTGCTACCCTTAACATATGTCAATATCAAGTTGATGGAATTTGTAATTTTCATGAAAAATGGATTTTTGTAGAATTTTCTTTATATTTTCTTGGTATTGTTGTCCACTCATACGTCATAACCTCTAGTAGTCTCCTCATCCAGCGGTTCCAACACCAAAACTTTAAAAATTCATAACTTTTGCATCGATTGTCCGATTTTCTTCAAACTTTCACTGATGTGTTCTACTAATGTTGCTGCTTTCACTCAATCCACATTGCTCTTGGGGTTTATCTTCCCTTTAAGTTACACTCTCCACAAAATTCAGTACGGATGGACGGAAGGATGGACGGACAACCCGAAAACAATATGCCTCCGGCATTTCTTGGTGGAGGCATAAAAAAGGTTGTTGCCTTGGAAAAATAATGTTTCATTTTGCATCAAAATTTGATATCAATATGAAAAGAAAACCCTGTAACGTGCTTGGTGGCAAATGTTCCCATTATCATTTGTATCAATTGAGAGGAAACTACTTGAATTAAGCTTTTCCCCTTCACAATGTCATTAGTTCACTTCAAAAATCAAACATTCAACATAGCATCATCAACATACCATTAAAAAAAACTAGAGATTGGTGCTCGGCAGGTCGCGCAGCCGAGCACATGTATCCCCCGAACCCACAGCATCATACATCATCGCAATATATAGAGCTCATACAGAAATGCCATAAATAAATACAGTTATCATGGCAACAATGATCCTGTCCATATTTTGCCTCTGGGTACCAAATTTGATGACAATATGATGCAGCGGTGTAACTCTGCAGAAGTGGGTTCCATGACAAATGCTGTGATGACAAATGCTCCAGCAAGGAATCCTAGTGTTGAAGCGCACAAAGCTTAACGCTTACCCTAATCCAAATCTTTAGTCTGCCTTGAACCTAACACCCAATCATACCCATGATTGGAGAAAAGAAACGCAGCCGGTAGAGCACTAACAAGGAAATCTCTATTTCCACAAAAATTCTTGTTATCATGGCAACGATGTCTCCGCCCACACCAAAAACAATAGGCGTCTTCGTCTTACCATAATACACCTTCATGCCAAATTTGAAGATGATCGAAGAAGACCTGCAGCCAGTAGAGCGCTCACAAGCAGACCCTATTGGATTTACCTTTTCATGTACATGTATAAAGACGGTACAAGCGAGGGCGTCATCACCAAAAACCATAGGCATCTTTGTCTTATCGTAATACACCTTCATGCCAAATTTGAAGATGATCGAAGAACTGCAGCCAGTAGAGCACTCACAAGCAGACCCTATTGAATTTACCTTTTCATGTATAAAGACGGAACAAGCGAGGGCGCCATCACCAAAAACAATAGGCCTCTTCATCTTACCATAATACACCTTCATGCCAAATTTGAAGATGATCGAAGAAGGACTGCAGCCAGTAGAGCGCTCACAAGCAGACCCTATTGGATTTACCTTTTCATGTATAAAGATGGAACAAGCGAGGGCGCCATCACCAAAAACATTAGGCTTCTTCGTCTAACCATAATACACCTTCATGCCAAATTTGAAGATGATCAGAAAAGAAACGCAGCTGGTAGAGTGCTCACAAGGAAATCTCTGCGGCGGATGCGGCGCGACAAGGCCAAATCGATAGTATCCTCCGAACTCTGTTCGGGGGATACAATTACAGAGCAATGTGACATTAGTTATTCAAATGTAACTTTATCAACAATATGTAATCTGTCACTATTGTATATTCAAAGCTGCTTTTTTTCACGCAAAGATATTTTCGCAAATGAGGAGATTATGAACATTTTTGCAAGATGTAGTTTTCGTGAATGGACACCAATGCTTACATTAAAGATAATAAAAAGTTTTGGTACCTCAAAAGTTTCCTTGAATTTCCTTGTCTTGGTTTGTGTTTCAGGTTAAAGTACGCTGTCTGTGAGAATTACTTGCCCCAAAGTGCTCTCATGTCTTAGTAATCATGCAATAATGGTTTCGTACCAGAGCCGTCGCGGTACCGGGGCGAGGTATAGTATTGTACGAAACCACTGACTGCGACCAGCAGCGTGCAGCCCCATACGCATAGCTAACTGCGACCAGCAGCCCCATACGCATAGCGTAATGGGGCTTCGCATTGTAGCATTCAGGATCATGACAGAATTAGTATCGCGGGTAAATGTCAACTTAAAATCCAAAAATTTCTTCAATTTGAAGACTTACCAATGAAGTTGAAGTATTGAAAACAGGCTTCGGACAACGTTTGGTTCTGCCAATAGTCCCTTTCTGTTCGAATTGATGACTGAATGTGACTCGGTCGAGAGGACCTTGGGAGAGCTACATACTCTGAATACTACGGCCAGCGCATGCGCACACAAACATCTTATCCGTTCATGGATTTGAAATTTGTGCGCATATGATGTGTTCGCATGCAAAAAATATAGCTACAAACGGCAGTTTTTGGAATGTAAAATGTCAAAATTTTCAAGCTCGCTCGCTTTGCTCGCTCGCATTCAATCGCTATGCCATTCTCTTGATGTTGCTGCCAGTAATTGCCAGCAGTTGCGACCGGTGCATCCCCTCTTAATTTCCAAAGCGAAAAAAAAAAGTATAGCTACAAACGGCAGATTTTTTACGGTAAGATGTCAAAATTTTCAAGCTCGCTTGCATTTAATCGTTATGCCATTGTAAAAGAGAATGTTACTGCCAGTAATTGTCAGTAGTTGCGCCTGGGCCGCCCCCCTTAATTTCCAAAGCGAAAAAAAATATAGCTGCAAACGGCAGTTGGGGGACTGTAAAATGTCAAAATTTTCAAGCTCGCTCGCTTCGCTCGCTTGCATTTAATCGTTATGCCATTCTCCTAACATTGCTGCCAGTAATTGCCAGCAGTTGAGCCCGGTGTGCCTCCCCCTTAATTTCCAAAGCGAAAAACGTAGCTACAAACGACAGTTTTTGGACTGTAGAATGTAAAAATGTTCAAGCTCGCTCGCATTGAATTGTTATGCCATTCTCCTAATGCTCCTGCCAGTAATTGCCAGCAGTTGCGCCCGGTGCGCCCCCTTAATTTCCAAAGCGAAAGATATAGCTACAAACGGCAGTTTTTGGACTGTAAAATGTCAAATTTTTCAAGCTCGCCCGCATTTTATCGTTATGCAATTCTCCTGATGTTGCTGACAGTAATTTGTCATTTCACACCGTCATTCCATAATCCATGTAAGGAAAACTTACAATATTGCTCAATGACTGCAGTGACTAATGTGTTAGTTCCATTAAGTTTGCAGACTGACAGCGCACGCACACACGCACAAGCATAGACACCCTAAAAAAATACTTTTCCACAAGGTGCCCCCCCCCCCCCAATATCTCGACCCACGGTACGCCACTGTACATTATATATATATATATATATATGTGTGTTTGTGTGTGTGTGTGAGTGTGCGCGTGTGTGTGTGTGTGTGTATGTGTGTGTGTGTGTACTGTAAAACAAGGAATTTTCGCGTGCATTTTAATTTCGCGAATTTCGCGAGCGCCAAAATTCGCGAAAGTAAAATGCACGCGAAAGCTTTTGTCTACACTGCATACATTGATTGCCAGTAGCAATTCACGAAAATTTCATGCCACGAAAAAGGCTGTCGGCTCCAATTCGCGAAAATTTCATGCCGCGAATATATCATGTTTTACAGTATATTGTGTAACATATGTATGGTCTATCGTGAGCCCCCTCCAATATTTGCCTCCCCCAATCCAAAACTGCTTCCGGCGCGCCTGGTGCCTGGTGTGAAATGTATCCCCAGTTGCCTGGAGTGAAACATTACAATATCCCCTATTGAAGCCGTTGACGGGAACACACACATGCACACACACACACACACACACACACACACAGGACACAGCTGTACACATTCAGCAAAATTCGCCTGTTTTTCCACTCTTTAACTTACATGTAGGAGAGCCTTGATTATCCCCTTGATTGCTACGATGATAGGCAATAGATGGTCCATTGCCCTGTTTCCTCCAACAAAGCTTTTGGTGTGCGTAACAATAAACAGCACCCTGTATCATCACAAATATTACGATGACCAACACCACCACAAGTCCGATGATGAGGGATTGATGACCTTGAGGTGGAGGAGCTAAAATGTGAAACAATGCAGGAAAGAGATTATTGAAGTCATTATTGTGTGCTCCCTGCCAATGTTTTGTATTCCTTGAGCAGTCCTTTTATTGCAAGCCTTCACAAGATTCCATTAAATTCTACTGCCTGAAAATATATATTGGTGTGCTGATAGTTTTACATCCAGTGGAAAAGTTGCAGTTTGCATCTGCTGCAATTTCAATTCATTACAATAATCAATTCAATGTATAGTCATGTTACTGTAATCTTGGCATACTACTAGTAATATACAGTGACAAATATATATTTTGCTTGATACAGAAAAAAAAAACTAGAAATGTCTCTATGGCGACTGGTATGCCTCCGCCATAATGCATGGCCTCCGCCATAATGCATGCTATGCATATACAAGGTCAATCATCCCTAGCGGTACGAGTGAGTCACCCGAGCGAGTTATTCCATATACGCCATTTGTTATGTAATTACACACACACGTTTTTCTTTCATCTGGCGAGGTACTTTATTCAGCTCTGTTTCCCTGATTCACCTATCTTGAATGTCTTTCAAATCCGAAGGTTTACTCCTCCATTATGGTAACTAATGGAGAGAGCAGTGACTTAATGACCAGTCGTATGGATATGCATTATTATGGTGATGATAATGAGATCTCTGATTCCGATGTTATAAAAAGGTTAAGCAAACAAACTCCAGAATTTGACTTGTCTTATGATGAGAATGATACATTACTGCGAGGTAGAGGTTCCGACTATATATCCCCTCAGGACATATGTACACATGATTTTTTCAAGATGGAGAACAACTTTTCTATTCTTCATTTCAATATACGAAGTTTGTATAAGAAACTTGACCAACTGAAGACATTTTTGAATTTACACGATGTGGATTTTTCTGTTATAGGTTTGTGCGAAACGTAGTTGTCTGACGTGTCACTTCCCCTAGTTCATTTGGATGGATATTCTCTTGCGTTTAATAATAGAGTAAATAAACATGGAGGGGGTGTGGCTCTTTATGTTCAGAAAGGATTCAATTTTGATTTGATTCAAAATTTATGTCATATGACTGAAGATTTTGACAGCATTTTTATTGAAGTCGACATACCAGCTGGAAAGAATATTTTGATTGGTGAGATTTATAGACCACCAAACTGTAATCATACTGCTTTTTTTGATGCAGCGAATTCCGTATTGAATTCTGAGTCTTTGCATAGTAAACATTGCTTTTTAATGGGGGATTTCAATCTTGATTTACTGCAGTATCACGAAAAGCCCTGTTGCCAGGATTTTGTGGACACTATGTTTTCATATGCTTTTACGCCGTGTATAACTAAACCTAGCAGAATATTTGATTCAGCGTATACAATTATTGATAATATATTCACTAATATTCATTATCCAACTGATCAAGGTATAATAGTTTCGGATATGTCTGATCATTTCCCAGTGTTTGCTTCCAGTCCATTTATACTAAATCGTTTTAAGCCTGCAACTTGGGAAATGAATTCTACAGCTCGTGTTATGTCTGAACAAAATATTATAAGATTTAAGGAAAGCCTGTTAAATATTGATTGGTCAGTGGTTCTCAATGCAAATGAGCCTAATGATGCATATGATAAGTTTGTTGATCTGATCGCTCCTCTTTTCTCTTTTCATTTTCCAATAAGATCACAATCTTGATCAAATTATAAACAGATACCACGATCCCTCTGGATATCAAAATCTTTGTTGAGGTCTATCAATAGGAAAAATAAGCTCTTTTATATATTCACGTCTCAAAAAACTGATGCTGCTAAAAGCAAATATACTAGTTATCGTAATGTTCTTACTTCTGTGTTGCGTGATGCAAAAAGAAATATTTTTCTTCACTGTTTCTTCTCCATGAGAAGGACATTAAATCCTTGTGGAAAGTCATTAATAATGTTCTTCAGAAGAAATGAAATATATCGGATATCCATAAGATTTGTTTAAATGACATCGAGTTAAGAGATGATAATGAAATCTCTGAAGCGTTTAACTCATATTTTGTGAAGGTTGGATCTAATTTAGCTGATGCTATTCCGGAAACGGATATACCGTTTTCTACGTATTTAAGTCATCGCAATAATCAATCTTTGTTTTTTATGCCTGTATTAGAATCCGAAATTGTTGACATTGTAAATAATCTTAAATCCAAAAAAAGTACTGGTTATGATGGAATTTCTAATTATCTTCTGAAATATGTTGTACATGAGATTGTTGTACCTCTCGCCCATATATTTAATCTGTCATTACTGAACGGTGTAGTGCCTACTAGGATGAAAATCACTAAAGTTATCCCGATATATAAAAAGGGCCGAGAGGACGAACTGGGAAATTATCGACCAATATCGTTACTAACTTCTTTTTCTAAATTGCTCGAAAAGATTGTGTACACACATGTATTCCGATTCTCAAACGACTGTAATGTAATAGATGATAATCAATTTGGATTTCGTAAAAAGCATTCCACAATTCATGCTATTTACTAATGATAGAGAAAATTATTAAAGCGATCGATGCCAAGTGTCACACAGTAGGTAACTTTCTTGACTACTCCAAGGCCTTTGACACAATCAACCATGAAATATCATTATACAAATTACAACACTATGGGATTCGTGGAAGGGCCTTGGAGTGGTTTAGAAGTTACCTTACTGGAAGAACTCAATTTGTTAGTTTGAATGGCCATGTGTCCAGCTCACAGCCTATAACTTGTGGGGTACCGCAAGGATCCCTTTTAGGTCCTTTATTGTTTATTCTTTATATGAATGACTTTCGCAGTTCATCCTCTTTACTCTATTTTCTACTTTTTGCCGATGACACAAGCATTTTTTATTCAAATCGAAACCCTCATGTTTTACTGAATACCATTAATACTGAATTAAAATCAGTATCTAGGTGGATTCAGGCTAATAAATTGTCATTGAATTTGACCAAGACAAAATTTATGGTCTTTAGCAATATAATCAATATCTTAAGTTGGTCGTAAACGACGTGGAATTGAACCAGGTGGAATAATATAAAATTCCTTGGTCTTTATATTGATAGTAAGTTGACATGGAAAGTTCATATTGATTCTTTGCGTAAATTACTATAAAAAAATGTAGGTGTTATGTATAAGTTAAAACAGTATTTTCCTAAACATGTTCTGCATTCATTGTATTCTACTCTATTTTGCCTTATATAGGTTATGGAATCCTGGCATGGGGAAACTGCTGTACAACTAGACTTAATTCTTTATTATTGATACAGAAAAGAGCTATATGGATAATTAACTTCGCCACATTTTTGGAACACACTAATGTCTTATTCTTTTCCAGTAGAACACTTAAGATCCAGGATTTATATCATTTCAATATCGGGTCATTTATGTATCAATTAAACTCAGGTGGTCTCTCTGATGTGTTTTCTTCGATGTTTGTCAAAAATACTGAAGTTCATTCTTACCCTACTAGACAAAAAGATTCTTTTCATCTTTCTCCTGTACGGACCGTATCTGCTTTAAAAACAAGAGACCCGCGGGTCTAGCGCTCACCTGAGTATCGCAAGTTCACCTTTCACGCAATCACTAATCTAAATTATTCACAGCTCTACTAAAATTTGACCAGGCATTCTCAAGCAGAAGATGAAAATGTACAATAAGGGCCCAAATTTTTTAACATTCCTTCATTTGGGGGGATTAGGGGCCCTCTGGGCCCTCTGGGTGGGGCATGGTGCCCATTTTGATAAATTGAGATCCTGACCCCCTAGGGATGCTACCTGCCAAGTTTGACAAAAATCTATCATAAGGTTTTCAGGAAGAAGATGAAAATGTACAATTCAAGCCCCCATTTGGACCTTCCCAAGCCCCCCCCCCCCCCCCCCTCCCCTGCCCCCAAGAGGGGCACCCCTGGATCTGCTATTAACAAACTTGAAACTACAGTCATTAATGTACTCACTCATAGTATTATCTTAGCTCTATAACTTCTGAGTCTAGAGAAGATTTTTAAAGATTCCTTCATTTTGGGGGGTTTGGGCCCCCTGGGGGCCCCCTGGGTGGGGCATGGTACCCATTTTAACAAATTGAGATCCTAACCCCCTAGGGATGCTACCTGCCAAGTTTGGTGAAAATGGGTCATGGGGTTCTCAAGAAGAAAATGAAAATTTACAATTTAGGCCCCATTAGGACCCCTCCCCACCCTCCTCCCCTGGGTCCCAAGGGGGGCACCCCTGATTCTGCCATGAACAAACTTGAAAATACAGTCATCAATGTACTAACTCATAGTATTAACTTAGCTCTATCACTTCTGGTTCTAGAGAAGAAGATTTTTACAGATTCCTTAATTTTAGGGGGTTTGGGCCCCCCTGGGGGCCCCCTGGGTGGGGCCTGGTGCCCATTTTAACAAATTGAGTTCCTAACCCCCTAGGGATGCTACCTGCCAAGTTTGATGAAAATCGGTCTTGGGGTTTTCAAGAAGAAGATGAAAATGTAAAAAGTTTACGCACGACGGACGGCGGATGACGCACGACGCACGACGCACGACGGACGTCGGACGAAGGGCGATCGCAATAGCTCACTTGAGCCTTTGGCTCAGGTGAGCTAAAAATAACCACTACAGGACCTAAATTTTGGAATGAGTTGGATAGAGAAATAGTCCAATCTCAGTCTCTTTATTCATTTAAGCATAAACTTAAACTAGTTTTTCTGAATTTATATCTATAGCTATTCTTCAATCCTCCTCGACGTTCTCTGTTCATACTTCACATTACTGACATTATCGATTATGTAACATGTGCTCGCTCGTGATTTCTGTATTATCTCCTAAACTTCCTTTGTACACATTTGGTATCTCTGCTATTGTACACTGCATCTGACTTGTACCTCGCTCGGGTGATCACGCAACTCTCAAGAAGTCTTGTGCCGCGGACATTGTTTTCTTTGTTTTTTCGTTTACTTTTCGGCGTTTATATTTCTCCAATTCACAAATTGTCATTCCTTTAATTACATATACCAAGTAAGAAATAACCTCACATCCGCATCTGGGAATCTACACCCTACAAGCAATGCTTCTATGTAGATTCCTCATATTTCACATGTTTTATCGTCTTATAGGCTGTGCTTGACAATTCATCCAGGCTTTTGTATTGTGATGTTTATGTTTTATGTATTTGTTGAAATGTGGATTATGGAACAATAAAAAACAAAACAAAAACAAAACAAAAGTTCCCCCCCCCCAAAAAAAAAAGGAGAGAAGAAACTATTATAAAGTCACACAAACACAGTAAATTTAGAAACGAGAAACAATGTATACTTACTGTACCAAACATAATTAGAAAGGCATCATTGAAGTATCTTAATGCACAAACATGATATTGAAATAAAATCTTAAAAAGGAAATCTTAAGGAAAACAAGGAAAAGTAGAAATTACGCGGTGCGTAATATATGTCCCCGCCAAAATAGCATTTAGTAGCAAAATGTACAATATAGGTAAAAAATCAAGGTCAAAGGTCAAAGAAGTCAAAGGTCAAAATTCTGTGTAGAAGTTTTGAAGCCCTCACCTAGTGCCATCACATAAAGCAAACAGAAGTGAAATTGGGTTAGAAATGGCGAAGGAGTAGCATTTTGTAGCAAAATGTACAATACAGGTCAAAAATAAAGGTCAAAGAGGTCAAAGGTCAAAATTCTGTGTAGAAGTTTTGAAGCCCTTACCTAGTGCCATCACATAAAGCAAATGGAATTGAAATCCAGTTAGAAATGGCGAAGGAGTAGCATTTTGTAGCCAATGTACAATATAGGTCAAAAATCAAGGTCAAAGGTCAAAGAAGTCAAAGGTCAAAATTCTGTGTAGACGTTTTGAAGCCCTCACCTAGTGCCATCACATAAAGCAAACGGAATCGAAATCGGGTTAGAAATGGCGCAGAAGTAGCATTTTGAAGCAAAATGTACAATATCGGTCAAAGGTCAAGGTCAAAGGTCACAACTGAAATTCTGTGTACAAGTTTCAAAGCTCCCATGTAGTGCTATCATATAAAGCAAACAGAATCAAAATTGGCTCAAAAATGACAGAGAAGTAGCAAATTGAACATTTTGATCACACATGGACGCACAGACAGACAGACGGACGGACGGACACACGGACACACACACGTACGGAGCCCGTTTCATAGTCCCCTGCTCGAACTCGTTCGGCGGGGACAAAAAAAAATGATTCTCCTAATAGGTCTATAGTACATGCGGACAATGCGTAATTAAATTTCCGCAAAATTGGCCAATCAATTTCACAAAATTGGCAAAACAAGTGTTGAATGTTCACCTTCCTTGACCTAGGTTTAATTGGATGAATAGGAGAGCATGTATTTGGGATTTAAGGACTTTAACTTGACTTGACCTGCATCATAATCTACAAGATTGTGTCATAAGATTTTTTGAAACAATCAATAAAATCTTAATTAATTAATTATGCAAATTAAGCTCAAGATCATATTCTAGCCTAATTAAAAGCATTGACAGTCTAATTTACAATCTGTACATCTGTTTTAGCATATTCAACAATTGTACATCACAAAAATTTCCAACTCATTTCATTTCTTATGTATTTTATTGTTTTCAGAATTTCTTATGTATTTCTTTGTTTTTTCTGTTTTTTCATTGCAAATTGTCACTGACCACTTTTCTACCATAATTAGCACAAAACTAATCAATGAAAGTGATTAATTGTAAAAATAATCAGGTTTTTACGACTTTCATGAGCACTGTTTTCCATAGGAAATGTACACAAAATCACAAAATTGTGCCAGTTTTGGGGCGACATTCCGTTAGAAAGACGGGTGTGGCTTTGCAAAAGTATGCACGGATGTCGCAAATTTGGTCTCAAAGGTTGCAAGAAACTTGAACAAACGAAGTCAAGAAGCCTCGTGACGAGGCCTTCTTGCATTACAGAATTATAGCACGAAATGTTGAGGGGGGGGGGCGGATTCTGCCCCCCCCCCCCCCCCGGCCCTTTAGGGTTAAAATGGGGCTTAAGAGAATTACTGTCTATGGAACTTAAGGAAAGGGAGCAAGTGAATGAAATGTTTTGTAATTAGGCTGCAGGGGAAAAAAAAAAAACAACATCCATAAATTGTAATAAATTACAGAAATGGTCATGGAATCTAAATTCAAATTGAATACAATCAATGCTGTAAACACTTGGGACATACCTCTTATGGTCAACTGGGAAGACATATTGAACCCTTCCAGCACAAAAGTGCAGACTCTCTCAGCTGGGGTGTCAGTATCATTTAACAGTACAGTGATGGATGACCATGTATTAAAAGTTCCATCACTGTTGATGCTTTTGTCTCTGTATTCTGTCTGGTCACTCCATGTTGGGTAATTTTCAGGATAAACATTTTCCACCTTGCAAGTGAATAATGCTACAGTCCCAACAAGGATGATTTGTTCACAGGTGTTTCTCTCATCACTCTCACAACCATCAATGTGTAGAGATGTCTTTGGTAATGCTGTTTACAAGAGAGGGGAAGAGAGAGAGAGAGGGGAAAGAATCACTTATTCAGAACATGAATGAACACAAGCTTGCATAACTTACCACTTTTGCAACTAAGCACAAGCATTTTATTTCGTACATTATACATGAAATGAAAATGAAGGAATCTGCATGTATTCGCAGAGATGCCAACCCTCAAACCTACTTGTCAGTAATATCTCACCTATGCTATTAGTCAGTAATAAATAGGGGTAATTTACTATTTGTCAGTAGTCTGGCGATGATTAAAAATTTGCGCTACATTGTGCACAATCACAATTGACCACTAGTATCAGCCTGGACACACTCTGCTGTGCGCATGCGTGCCCATTGTATGTTTGTTTGTGTTTGTTTTTGTTTTCAGTGCTTTTATTAATTCCATATCCTTTGAGAATATTTTTAAAAAAATGTGTGTACAATTAGTCATATGCATGCGTTTGTATGATACAAACACGTCATGCATATGCACACCAACACACACACACACACACACACACACACACATACTCACAGACTCACAGAACATGCACAGTCATTAACCTATCATTTTAAATATACTAAAAAAAAGTACTGAAATACCTATACATGTGTCTGTAATCCTTGAGGTCATGTGGGGATTTTAAGAAAAACATGGCAGGAGTGATGTCTTCCTTAAGTAGCTCAGAGTCATCCTGAAAAGATTATAAATACTTTGAAGGGCATGTCTTTCCCACAGGTCAGTTGATGTCATGGTTCCTGTCACAGCCCGCATCAAATTTTACGCCCGCCCAAAAAAAGTTCAAGACTCAACACTGACGAAATTCCCAAACAAATTTCCCCCATTCAAAAGACCCAAATCCAAAAGTCAACACTTTTTCAGACTGCAATGTATTGCGTACAGTACATAGGTTTCTTGTGTGGAGAACTTACACGAATCTGCATACGTGGGACTGTTAAAGAGATCGCCGTGTGCGATGAAAAGATCGTGCACATGGGTCAATCTACATCTATTTTATCTAAGTCAAATAGTAAAATATGAAGTGAAAACATTCAGGATAGGGAAGGTGTTAAATTTCAATCAATATCACTGTTGTTGTTTTATTCTTGTATTTGAACATGCTGTTACCACAACATCGATTTTTTAAAAATATCTTTGAAAACCGTATTAAAAAGTACAATGACCGTAATAACGTAGTTTGGTGCACTTATCCGTAATAAATTACGGCGAAACCGTATATGTTGGCATCTCTGTATTCGTTCAGCAGCCTTGTTCTCTGCGCAGTAACGAATAAAAAAAAATTATTATCCATACAGAGGATTTTTAGAGCCCAAATACAAGTGTTATTTTGTCGACACACCTCATAACCTCCAGCCCACTTATAAAGTTTGCTGAACTCGACCAATATTTTTTGCCGAGGCGACCAATATTTAAAATATTGGACGGCAAGAGGGGGATTCCCCAAAGTTTTTATAAACTGCGCCATGATTGGTTGAGATATATACGAGATGACCTGAAATAAGAAGTAAAAACGTCTGTGATTGGTCAAGCACAAATTAACTAGAATATCGTTTCTTCTAAAATTCTGTGTTTATACAAACAAATTTCATATATCAATTAGTTGAAATTGTTTTTCACACAATTTTTCAAAATATCACTTTCATAACAGGAAGTTAAATATAGGTTTGATGAAAACAAGTTGCATTTTTTTGTGCATGCAGGCGCAAGGCGACGATTGATCTGCAGCTCTGCATGCCCAGCGCTACTGCTAGATAGCCCGCGCGCGATATAATGTAGCCGGCCGCCGCCGCTGCGCTTGCATTTGCATGCGCGATATCACTACAGTTGCTGTACTAACCACTGTACATGTACGTACGTGTGTACAAATACGTTTACAGCACAGTAGGACTAGTTGTGGTAGTAGTAGCCTAATTCGATCTTTCACGATCTACGGTAGATGTGACGTGAATTGTTTCTCAGATTTCGGATACAAATACATCTAATTCTGGTCTAAATTAGCTAGATCTCGGTCTAACAGTAACATGACAGCTACCTTGGATACATAGATCACTGTTTTATCAGAGACTGAAGTGGATTAACTTGCACTGAAGAGTGTATTGTACCATACCCAGGGCTGCACACTGGCGCCGGTCCGACGGTCAAAGACCGGTAAAAGTCACTGTCGGACCGGTAACTTTTCAGGAAATCCACAAGTTACCGGTCCGACATGACCAGTAAAAAAAAAAAAAAGCATTGGCGGGGTCAGTAGAAAGAAAAAGAGCAGCCCCTATCAGGGAGAAACAGAATGCAAGATATCGCACTGTTCGACAAGTTATACGCAAGTTTTCGTTTATGTCTACCGGTGCAATATGTACAGTAAACATAATTTATATTAGTTTTGAGCACTAGCAGTCGACCAATTATTCGCGCTCGCTTGCGCATTGGCGCTGCTCACGCACTGCCATGCAATGCAATACATGCAAAGCATGTACAGTGTAATTGCTTTTCGTTTGCTTGCGATCGGCGGTCATGCCAGACAAGAAGCATTGATAGAAGCGCACGCATTTCTGGGTCATTTTACTCATGATTTTTTAACGCAAGATCGATCCGATCCTGGCTTCGCAGCAGCGTGGCAGTTGACATGTTAGAACTAATTTACTTGTGTCGATTTTCAGAAAAAGTAAAAACATATTCACATTCAGCGATACAGTAAATGGATCTGATTGCGTTTATTTTCATTTTACACAGTCATTTCACAAATGAATATTTTCATTCGTTCAGAATGGTCTCATAATGAAGATAGGCGCAAAAAGGATCACGAAATCGGCCCTTCCGTATACTTTCTAAGAACGCATGCACAAATTGTGAAGAGATAATACTAGGGAGAAAAAAAAATCATGAAATTATCGCAGTCCCGCTTACATATTTGAGGTAGAAATCGTCCCAAAAAGGATCATGAATTCGGCTGGCCGCGTCGTACATCTTTCAAAAGCTTATGTACGAAATGCGAAGAGATATAAAGGAGGAAAAAAAAAATGAAGGACACATTTGGTGAGTGCATCATAAAAGATTACAGCCGAATAACAATTCATGAAATCTACGCATTCCCGTTGAAATTTGAGGAAATACTTGTAGTAATAGGCGCAAAAAGGATTTTGAATTCAGTCCTGCATGCCGTGTTGGTTATCAAAAACGCATGCACAAATGCGACGAGATTATCGGGAGAAAAATAAAAAACACATTTTTACCCTTCTGGCGCGTGCATTACAAAAGATTATATCCGAAGTAATTCATGAAATCGCCACAATCCCGCTGATATTTGAGGTAGAAATAGGCGCAAAAAGGATCGTGAATTCGGCCGTGTCGTATACCTTTTAAGAACGTATGTACGAAATGGGAAGAGATTAGCGGGAGAAAAATAAAGGACACATTTTCACCCCTTTTGGCGCTTGCATCAAATAGATTACAGCCGAATAGTAATTCATGAAAATTTCGCAATCCCGTTGGAATTTGAGTAACAATAGTAGACGCAAAAAGAATCTCGAATTCGGCCCTGCATGCAGTGTATAATTTTGAAAACGCATGCACAAATGCGAAGAGATTATCGGGAGAAAAATAAAGAACGCATTTTCAACACTTCTGGTGCATGTTATCACAAAAATTACAGCCGAAATAATTTATCGCAATCCCGCTGATATTTGATGTAGAAATAGGCGCTAAAAGGATCGTGAATTCGGCCGTGTCGTATACGCATGTACGAAATGCGAAGTGATCATTGGGAGAAACATACAGGGCACATTTTCAACCCCTTTCGGCCCGTGCATCATAAAGATTACAGCCGAATAATAATTCATAAAATCATCGCAATGCCGTTGAAGTTTGAGGAAACAATAGGCGCAAAAAGAATCATGATTTTTGGCCGTGTCGTGTATCTTTTAAGAACGCATTTACGAAATGCGAAGAGTTTTTTTGGGGGAAGAATAAAGGACACTTTTCAACCCCTTTTGGCGCGTGTATCATGAAAGATTACATCCGAAGTAATACATGAAATCATCGCAGTCCCGCTGATATTTGAAGTAGAAATAGGCGCAAAAAGGATCGTGAATTCGGCCGTGTCGTATACCTTTCAAGAACGCATGTACGGAATGCGAGGAGATTATGGGGAGAAAAATAAAGAACGCATTTTCAACCATATAGCTGGTGCGTGCATCACAAAAGATTACATCCGAAGTAATTCATGAAATCGCCACAATTCGGCTGATATTTGATGTAGAAATAGGCGCTAAAAGGATCGTGAATTCGGCCGTGTCGTATACGCACTTACAAAATGCGAAGAGATTATTGGGAGAAAAAGACAGGACACATTTTCAACCCCTTTTGGCCTGTGCATCATAAAGATTACAGCCGAATAATAATTCATAAAATCATCGCAATCCCGTTGAAGTTTGAGGAAAAAATAGGCGCAAAAAGAATCATGATTTTTGGCCGTGTCGTATATCTTTTAAGAGCGCATTTACGAAATGCGAAGAGTTTATCGGGGAAAAATAAAGGACTTTTTTTCAACCCCTTTTGGCGCGTGTATCATAAAAGATTACAGTCGAAGTAAATCATGAAATCATCGCAATCCCGCTGATATTTGAGGTAGAAATAGGCGCAAAAAGGATCGTGAATTCGGCCGTGTCGTATACCTTTCAAGAACGCATGTACGGAATGCGAAGAGATTATGGGGAGAAAAATAAAGAACGCATTTTCAACCATATAGTTGGTGCGTGCATCACAAAAAAAAAAAAAATACATCCGAAGTAATTCATGAAATCGCCACTATTCCGCTGATATTTGAGGTAGAAATAGGCGCAAAAAGTATCATGAATTCGGCCGTGTGGAACATCTTTTAGGAACGCACTTACGAAATGCGAAGAGTTTATCGGAGAAAAATAAACAACGCATTTTCAACCATTCTAGCCGGTGCGTGCATCACAAAAAAAAAAAAAAAAAAAAAATTACATCCGAAGTAATTCATGAAATCGCCACTATTCCGCTGATATTTGAGGTAGAAATAGGCGCAAAAAGTATCATGAATTCGGCCGTGTGGTACATCTTTTAAGAAGCACTTACGAAATTCGAAGAGTTAATCGGGAAAAGATAAAGGACACATTTTCAACCCCTTTTGGCGCGTGCATCATAAAATATTACAGCCGAAGTAATTTATGAAATCGTCACAATCCCGCTAATATTTGAGGTGGAAATGGGCGCAAAAAGGATTGCGACTTCGGCCCTGCATGTTGTGTACCTTTCAAGAACGCACGCACAAATGCGAATATATATAGATTATCGGGAGAAAAATAAAGAACCCCTTGTAGCGCGTGCATCAGAAAATATCACAGCTAAAATTATTCATTAAATCGTCGCAATCCAACTGACCACCAAGAGCAGGTTACGCAGCAAATTCGTGCGCCAATGTTAAGAAAAAGTCACAAACGCATTGGATACAATCTGATTTTGTTCATTATCATTTTACACTGTTATTCACAAACAAACATTCTATTTTTTTCCTATTTTTTTAATTTCTTGTCAATAAATAATGCAAGTTAAAAAAAAAACATTAATCTGTAAAATGTACATGGGGGGGGGGGGTACGTCCATAAAAAACAAGAAAATAAGTTTGCAAGTCATTTAATGTTTTTTTAGATTGTCGTTGTTGACCGGTAAATTTTCTGTTCGGACCAGTAAAAAATGGTAAAACGGGGCATTTACCGGCCCGACAGAGACAGGTTGGACCGGCAGAAAAAATGGGTTAGTGTGCAGCCCTGCCATACCCCATGTCAGGATCACTACACAGTAGGAACAGCACTCGGAGTCGGAGACAGAAAGGGTAGGCCAAAGTGAAAACATTCTTTGCTAAAATCCTCTGTAGGATAATAATGATGATATTGAATGTCCTATTTTCGATTAATACAAGGAAATATTGGACTCGCTAAGCAAAATATTGGACTCGTCTTCGACTCGTCCAATATTTGTGCGTAGCTCGTCCAATATTTCCTTGTATTAATCTCAAGGCCATCCAATATTATATAATTATCATCTATATAGGATGTTTTAGCGGCGCATTAAAAACGCGTATTGTAGTCAACTCAATTTTTACCGTTCAATATCGGAGCATATTGAACGAATCGCATAGACCAACGTATTAATTCCCCATAGGCTACCGTTGTTACTTGCCGTTCAAGATCACGCGATATTCAATTCTGTCTCGTTTATTGCGTGAGCGCTCGCTGAATGCGCAAATACTTGCTACTAGTGCGCGTCATTTGTTACATTTTTCACAAGCGCGCAAACATCTTGATAGTTGTTTGTTTCAATACGCAGTTTTAGGGGCTTCCCCTTTTCAGCGCTGGGATGGGACTGCCGAGTCAACTTCAAAGACGAGTAGAAGCCGGGTAATTTTGTGCAGCTCATGGTTGCTCTACTTGATTGTATAGATGATAATAATTATATTGGATGGCCTTGATTCATGGAATACCAGGGAATATTGCACTCGTTAGAGTCAATATTGCACTCATCTTCGATTCGTGCAATATTGGCCCTAACTCGTGCAATATTCCCTGGTATCCCATTCATAGCCATCCAATATAATATAAATATCAAGCAGAATCATGATTATTCCATTGGCCTAATTAACCTAGAGGTACATGTGACAACAGTGTTTAGGGGATCGAAAAAAAAAATCAAACGAAAGAAAATCACAGGATATCTCAAAAGTAATATTCTATTCATCTATAGTAGTATGTGACGACATGGCCACTCTAGCAGCTATGAAATTGACACTGACAGCAAACGCTTGCTTTGTCTTTTTTTCAAAAGTAACATGACATTTTCTTCTATACATATTACTGTAAAGATCAAATGTCATCATTTTCAAGCTTATCCCTCCTCTGGCTTTCAAGTTTGGGAGGTTTTTGTTGTTGTTGTTGTTGTTGTTGTTTTTTTTTTTTTAGAAAATCCTTCTAATTTTTCTTTTTTTTTCTGATGGTCAAATGCATGGATTAGGTTGTTTTTTTTTAGAAAATCCTTCTAATTTTTCATTTTTTTTTCTGATGGTCAAATGCATGGATTAGGTTGGGTTTTTTTTAACACAAATTTGCAATGTTTGGGGTACAAAAGGGCCTAAAAACAGATATTAGCCTGAAATATGACATCCCTGCATCTGCTGATTTGATTCCTGACTCACTAGATTATTGCAATGGTCACTTGAATATATATGTTTTCATCAATAACAACTGTTCCCATCAGGCTGATGAGAGAATAATGTACAAACTGCCTTGCAATCCTAATGTACGTATCCTTCTGACCAACCCGAATTTGCCTATTTAACCCTTCATGACAGCACTGAAGTACTTAACTAGGGGCATTATCTGGCTCTGGTCTACAGGTCAGAATAATATAACAGTGCTAGCTGTCAATGACAGTTATAGCCAGCGTGCTTAATCCAAGACACACCTCAATAGAAAATTTTGATGAAATCTGACTAATAACACACAGGAAATGTGGCTCTACAGCCTGGTTTACACAAAGGGGACAGCATCACCAACAACTATGATATTATAAATCTAGATTACTTAACCATGCATGCATCTCAACCCCAAGTTCAAATAAAATCCACTGAATAACCAGGAGGTGGTTGCTCTAACAATATTTGTCATGAAATATACTTAATGCAGCACCACATAGAAATCTGACAGGGTGTGGATGGCAGGCTAATGTCCCTGAATTCACAGTATCTTCCACAGACTCTGTGTCTCCAAGGAGGTACCAGCCTAATACCTTCTTGATATCTAAAGGATGCATTTGGTATGATACGTGCTGGTATTCCCCTGAGACCAACATTCAGGATAAAATTGTAGCACTGTACTGGCTTAGCCGTAATTCTACACTCCTTGGAGTGAGCCATTGTTTTCCTTCCTTGAATGATTTTTTTATCAGTGACTGCATAACAAACTGCCACAGGCATTCAAAATTAAAAGCAAAATTTAGTGGAATTCTATCAATATTTACTGCACATTGTGGCTTTGTAATGTACTTGCCAAGCAGTGAGTTACATGTATCAACATCCAAGGAAAGCAGGCACATAACTCCGTAATATTCAACAGAGCCACCACGATGGGTCACAAAAGTCAGCAAACTTGGATGGCCAACACTGAAAACACTGAGCTTGAAATAGTGATTGTCACAAATGTACACACAAGTAGTTATAATTATATGTACATGTATCAAGGTTGTATGCATGGTTGTTTTAATGTGCACATTGTATGTACACAGGGTGACCAGATTAATGGAGAATATTCTATATGATATAGATGTAGTACATACAGGTTGACCAGATCAGTGGAGAATTTTCTATGTGGTATACAATGTAGCTACAGTACATGTATGCATGTGACAGGAAATACATTATAGCTAACTCAATCTAGAATGATTTAACCCATTCCAGAAAATTCTAGGAAGTGCTGGCTGAGTGAGGCACTGCCCTTGTAGCCCAATGTGATTGGTAGTTAATTTTGGCAATGATGTTATGCACATATTAGGCAGTGAGTCATCCAGGATTCCTGGAATTTGGACTTGCTAGTATGTTCAGGTATGCAGCCCCAGGTTGGAGAAAATTACAGAATGTACTAGAAAGGGGTGAATGAATATATAAGCAGGAGAAATTCTGAGGTAGGCAGAGTACCCAACACCTCTGCTCTGAGAGTTACGTCACTTCTGGCTCTGAAGCGACTTGTTATAGTCAGTCCTGTGTTACCTGCTGACCTGCTATACAAACTGTGTTTGTGGAGATAAGGCCTGGGAGACATTTTGCCTGCAGAGAATTAATTTGCCTACATTGGAGAGAGACTCCATATTTTAGTGTCAACGGACATTATTACGGCAAAGCTGTGACGGGCTGGATTCCTTGCTGGACATTATAAAGTGAATCATCATTCAACGCATCAACTGGACGTGGTCGTCATAACGTTTGGATTTTGCACGTTTCGCCGTGGACATACACCTTGTTTATCGTGGACTTTACCCTGGATTTATAAAGTGGATTATTGCAACCAGTGCCTTTGGAGTTACGTCGGAGGAACCATTCATCGGTGCGTCAAGGATCATTCATCGGTGCATCGAACATCGTATCTGGACACTGTCAAAGGATTACTTGCTTTCAAATTTGGCTGTAAGTGATTTCACTACCGATTTATAATTGTTTTATTGATCATTATTGTACTGATGTGAAAACCGATTACGAGTCTGTACCCACAATATCACTGTTAATAAACCGCCTGAACATTAGTTGATTGTTTCATTTGTGCGATCATTCTCAGAGTGATTTTGGTCGTAACAAAATTGGGGGCTTGTCCGGGAAGTGAATTTAAAGCCAAAACTTAGAATTTGGAACGTTCCGGAATCCAGAATATTGGTACATACAAAATACCAGTTGAGTTGATTGTTCAATTGTATATTGTGTGTAATACATTGTGACAATGTCAATCAGTACAATGGATGTTCAGGCATTTGTTCAGAGGACAGATTTGTCCCTCAAAGATTTGCAAAGGTTACGCAAATGTGATTTGACTGCTATTGCACAGCATTTAAATGTAGATGTTCCACAAGGTGTAAGAAAGGCAGAGATTCTTGACTTAGTAGCTGGTCACATGGAGCTCACAGAAGAAATTGACCCTTCAGATCAAGCTCAAATGTCAGATCAAACACGGCTTGAGCTTGCTAAATTGGAAATGAAGGAGAGAGAAAGAGCAAGGGAAGTAGAACTGGAAAAAGAGAAGATGAGATTAGAAATGAAGAAACTTGAAATGGAACAGAAGAAATTTGAGGTGGAGCAGCAAGTGAAATTGCGTGAGATGGAAATGGCTCATGCACAAACTGTTGGAAATCGTGAAAAGGCTCCTCCTGAATTTGATTTGGCCAAGAACATTCGATTGGTGCCAAAGTTTGAAGAAAACAGAGTTGATGCATACTTTGTGTCATTTGAGAAGGTGGCTGACAGTTTGAACTGGCCACAGGAATTTTGGCCCATGCTCCTTTTAAAGTGTGTTTGTCGGCAAAGCCGCCGATGAGTACTCATCTCTCTCAAAAGAGCAATCACGTGACTATGCTACAGTCAAGAAGGCAGTGTTGAATGCTTATGAGTTGGTGCCAGAGGCATACAGACACAAGTTCAGAAATTCGTACCGCAAACCAGGCCAGACACATGTTGAGTTTGCTCGTGAAAAAGAAATGATGTTTGATAGGTGGTACAGGTCCCTGAAAGTGGATCAGGATTTTGATAACCTACGTGAGGTTGTTCTCTTGGAAGAATTCAAAAAGAGTGTTGCTTTCAGTGTGAGGTCGCATTTGGATGATCACAAAGTGACAAGTTTGCATAAAGCAGCCTTGATGGCTGATGAGTATGAGCTGACCCACAGAAATGACAACAGACCACCTTTCAGGAATTTCTCTGGAAATAAGAGAGACAAAAGTCAGTCAAGCAATCCAAAGAATGCTGGTCCTGAAAAAGGCACGAGTTCTGAAACTTCATTGGCACCAAAGCCTCAATCTGACAAAGGGTCCAGTACAAGTGCAAATGTCATCAAATGTTTTCATTGTAACAAGACAGGGCACATAAAGTCACAGTGTTGGAAGTTGCAAAACAAAACAAAGAAGGACATGGGATTTGTCATGTCAAAAAGTGTCCTACCCGAAAATAGTGTCCCGTTCAGTGAAACACAGGCCATTGAAAGTCAATCTCCGAAATTCAAAGATAGGATTAAGCAGGTGGATGAGAGCTATCGTAGCTTTTTGTTTGATGGTGAGGTGACCCCATGTACTTCTGGTGAGGCAGGTAAACCAGTAGTCATCCTGCGGGATACGGGGGCCTCTCAGTCGTTGATGGTGGATGGTGGAATGACTTTTCCACCAGATAGTGCAGTGAATGCAAAAGTCTTGATTCAGACTGTTGATGGCAGTTATATGTCAGTACCACTGTATAGAGTGGATTTGAAGTGTGACCTAGTTTCTGGTCCTGTTACTGTTGGAGTTGTTCCTGAGTTGCCCATGGCAGGCATTGACTTTTTGTTGGGGAATGACTTGGCTGGGGATAAGGTGGTTGCGTCTCCAGTTGTTTCGGATAAACCAGTGGTGGTTGCTGAAACTGAGCAGTTGCAGGAGGAGTTTCCTGGGATTTTCCCAGATTGTGTTGTGACTAGGTCTCAGGCTCGTAGAGCTGTTCAAGATGATGCGGATTCTGTTGATGTGGAGGAGAATTCCGGTGTTTGGTTGGCAGAAACCTTTTTCAAGGATTTGAATGATGGGGTTGCTGCATTAGGCTCCGAGGCTAACAGTGATGGGCTGTTTAGCAAGTCTTCCTTGGTTGAAGCACAGCAGGCAGACTCTGAGTTGAAAGGCTTGTCTCAGACGGCGTGTTCTGAGGCTGAGGCTGAAAAGGTCCCTGAGTGCTATTATGTCAAAGATGGCATTTTGATGAGGAAGTGGAGACCTCCCCATAGGCCAGCTGATGAGGATTGGACGGTGGTCCGTCAAGTTGTTGTCCCTCCCTGTTACCGCGGTGAGATCTTGAGGATTGCTCACGAGTTACCAGTTGGCGGCCATTTAGGCGTCAGAAAGACAAAGGATCGGATCATGAGGCATTTCTATTGGCCAGGGTTGAATGTGGATGTGGCTGAGTTTTGCAAGACTTGTCATACATGTCAAGTGGCTGGTAAACCACAGCATTCAGTGAAGCCGGCGCCATTGATTCCGATACCTGCGTTTGATGAACCATTCAGTCGGGTTCTAGTCGACTGTGTTGGACCTTTGCCTAGGACTAGGTCGGGTCATAAGTACCTCTTGACAATCATGGATATGTCTACACGGTTTCCAGAAGCTATCCCATTGAGAAATATCACTGCAAAGACTGGTAGATGCTCTAGTGCAGTTTTTCACTAGGTATGGGTTGCCCAAGGAAGTGCAGTCTGACCAAGGGTCAAATTTCATGTCAGGCATATTTCAAGAGGTGATGTATCGTTTGGGTGTGAAGCAGCTGAAGTCATCAGCTTATCATCCCCAATCCCAAGGTACGTTGGAGCGCTACCACCAGACCCTAAAGACAATGATTAGGGCATTTTGTGAGGAGTATCCCGAGGATTGGGATAAGGGCATCCCTTTCCTCCTGTTTGCAACGAGGGACTCCCCAAATGAGTCGACGGGTTTCAGCCCATTTGAGTTGGTGTACGGTCATGAAGTTAGGGGCCCACTGAAGCTCATCAAAGAGAAATTCATGACTGAGGATGATGAGGTCCACCTACTTGACTATGTGTCAAAGTTTCGTGAAAGGCTTTCAAAGGCTTGTGAGGTAGCTAGGGAACACTTGAAAGTGTCACAAGACTCTATGAAGAGAAAGGCAGACAAATATGCCAGAGCACGAACCTTCAAACCAGGTGACAAAGTTCTTGTACTGCTGCCCATACAAGGTGAACCACTGAAAGCCAAGTTCAGTGGCCCATACTGTGTCAAAAAGAAACTCAATGATGTGAACTATGTGATTAGTACGCCAGACAGACGAAAAGATCAGAGGGTGTGTCATGTAAACATGCTGAAAGAGTACTATGAGAGAAAGGCTAGTCAGCCTGTAGGTGTAGCTCAGGTGGTAGAAGAGGAAGTAGATGAAGAGGGAGAAGCTCAATATGAGAATGGAAGTGAGCCCTCTAGTGCCAGGTTGTCTAACTCAGAGATGTTAGGGAAAGTAGATGAGGCACTGAACTACCTACCTGAAAATCAGAGGAAAGATGTGACTAGTCTTGTTACATGAGTACAAAGAAGTGTGTAAAGACAAACCAGGTTGCACCCCTCTGGCTGTACATGATGTTGATGTAGGAGATGCTGACCCTATCAAGCAAAACCCTTACAGGTTAAACCCGAGCAAACTGCAAAAAGTACGGGAAGAGGTTCAGTACATGTTAGACAATGACATAATAGAACCGAGTAAAAGCAGTTGGAGCTCCCCAATCGTCATGGTGCCCAAACCGGATGGGTCTCAAAGATTCTGTATAGACTACAGAAAGGCGAATGCCGTGACGAAAACAGACTCTTTCCCCATTCCCAGACTAGAAGACTGCATTGACTGGGTCGGAAATTCTGCATATGTCATGAAAATAGACCTTCTAAAGGGATACTGGCAAGTGCCCTTAACCGACAAAGCCAGGGAGATTTCTGCCTTTGCTACACCAGATGGCTTGTTCCAATGCAAAGTAATGCCATTTGGCATGAAAAATGCTCCGGCCACCTTCCAACGGCTGACAAACCAAATCATTGCCGGACTTGACAACTGTGTAGTATACATTGATGACATCCTAGTGTATAGTGACACGTGGGAAGAGCACATTACACACTTGCGGCAACTCTTTGATCGACTCAAGGAGGCTGGATTGGTGATTAATCTGGCAAAGAGTGAATTTGCAAAGGCCAAAGTGGTGTATCTCGGGCATGTAGTCGGTCAGGGACAGGTATTGCCAAGAGAAGCCAAGGTAGAAGTTATACTAGGCTTTCCCATCCCCCAATCCAAGAAGGAGTTGCTCAGATTCCTGGGCATGGCTGGTTTCTACAGGAAATTTGTGCCAAATTTCAGCACTGTAGTCACCCCCCTAACAAACCTGCTGAAGGGTAAGGCAAAGTACACCTGGACTGATGAGTGTCAAAGGGCCTTCGAGAAACTAAAAGCAGTCCTTGCTAATGAGCCTGTTCTGGCAGCTCCTGACTTCCAAAAGCCATTCAAAGTGGCAATCGATGCTAGTGATGTAGGAGTGGGAGCGGTTTTGCTCCAAGAAGATGAAGAAGGCACTGAACGACCGGTTAGCTACTTTTCCAAAAAGTTGAACGCATACCAAAAGAAATACTCAACTATCGAGAAGGAGGCTCTCAGTCTCATCCTTGCCCTCCAGCAATATGAAGTGTACTTGACAAATAGCAACGGGGAGATCACGGTCTATACTGACCACAACCCCTTGGTCTTTTTAGACCGGTTCAAAATGAAGAACAATAGACTGTTCAGATGGAGCATGATGACGCAGCCATACGCACTCAAAATCAAACATGTGGCAGGCAAAAATAATGTAATTGCTGACGCTTTGTCAAGAGTGTAACATGAAGAGAGTATCAAAGGTGAAAAGTTTTCACCGCATATCATGTACAGTGTATGTGTTTAGCATATCCATTAATGTATGCAAAACAGTTTGACATGATTGTATAAGCTTCGAGAATCCAAGCAATATCATTGTAAATGGTATCCATGAAAAGAGAACATGGAATTAATGCAGCTATTCAAAAGGCATGTGATAGTATGTGATTGTTGTTGCTTGATTTGGATTTTACCTCACATTCGTTGTAAATAACAATGAGAAATTGTGAAGGTAAAAGAAAGCCTTGCTACTGCAAGGCTTTCTTTTTTCCATGGGGGATGGTGTCACAAATGTACACACAAGTAGTTATATGTACATGTATCAAGGTTGTATGCATGGTTGTTTTAATGTGCACATTGTATGTACACAGGGTGACCAGATTAATGGAGAATATTCTATATGATATAGATGTAGTACATACAGGTTGACCAGATCAGTGGAGAATTTTCTATGTGGTATACAATGTAGCTACAGTACATGTATGCATGTGACAGGAAATACATTATAGCTAACTCAATCTAGAATGATTTAACCCATTCCAGAAAATTCTAGGAAGTGCTGGCTGAGTGAGGCACTGCCCTTGTAGCCCAATGTGAATGGTAGTTAATTTTGGCAATGATGTTATGCACATATTAGGCAGTGAGTCATCCAGGATTCCTGGAATTTGGACTTGCTAGTATGTTCAGGTATGCAGCCCCAGGTTGGAGAAAATTACAGAATGTACTAGAAAGGGGTGAATGAATATATAAGCAGGAGAAATTCTGAGGTAGGCAGAGTACCCAACACCTCTGCTCTGAGAGTTACGTCACTTCTGGCTCTGAAGCGACTTGTTATAGTCAGTCCTGTGTTACCTGCTGACCTGCTATACAAACTGTGTTTGTGGAGATAAGGCCTGGGAGACAGTTTGCCTGCAGAGAATTAATTTGCCTACATTGGAGAGAGACTCCATATTTTAGTGTCAACGGACATTATTACGGCAAAGCTGTGACGGGCTGGATTCCTTGCTGGACATTATAAAGTGAATCATCATTCAACGCATCAACTGGACGTGGTCGTCATAACGTTTGGATTTTGCACGTTTCGCCATGGACATACACCTTGTTTATCGTGGACTTTACCCTGGATTTATAAAGTGGATTATTGCAACCAGTGCCTTTGGAGTTACGTCGGAGGAACCATTCATCGGTGCGTCAAGGATCATTCATCGGTGCATCGAACATCGTATCTGGACACTGTCAAAGGATTACTTGCTTTCAAATTTGGCTGTAAGTGATTTCACTACCGATTTATAATTGTTTTATTGATCATTATTGTACTGATGTGAAAACCGATTACGAGTCTGTACCCACAATATCACTGTTAATAAACCGCCTGAACATTAGTTGATTGTTTCTTTTGTGCGATCATTCTCAGAGTGATTTTGGTCGTAACATGATGCTATGAAAGAGGGGAAATAGGCATGATCTTACCATAGGTGTGACAATACACTGTATGCAGGACACTTCCTGTCATTTCAATGCCAGGCTGGTAACACTTGTAGACTCCTTCATCATTAGGTGATATCTCCTCAATTGTTAGTGAGAAGTCATCAGAGTCAACTGTGTACCCAGGAGTTGTGGTGCCATGGTGAAAGGTTGCATTGGGTGAGCCCTGCGACAAGCCATGTGAATATTTCTTCCAGTAGGCATTGGTATGATTTCTGGTATCACTTGATGAGGGACATGGAAATGTCACACTCTCACCAACATGGCCTTTGATTGTCTCATTTGATGTCTCTGTCAAAATCAAAAAGAAGTTAATCAAAATAAATTTTACACTTACCACACATCTCCAGCATGCACAAAGGTAAAATTCCTAGATGATTACTGTATCTGCCAATATTAGTTAACAAACTGTTTAACGCAATCTTCATCACACTCCAAATATGTAAATGCAAAGGAGGGATCAGCTTCTAGCTGACACCCTTCTTGATAGCTTTGCAACTCCTATATCTTGAAAACATCCAACAATATTTGAGGATACCAAAAGAAGATGGAGTGAACAATGAAGACACAATTTGTCTCAGACCCTGGAAAGAATGTGTCAAATTGGTAATATGTTATGTAATGTATGCATGGCTCCAATCATGGGCACCCTAAGGCCCTGGAAAATATTAATCTTCATAGAAAGAAAGAAAAAAATTCACATGATAAAACTTTTTGCATCTGTAAAAGGAAACATAAAAAAAACCTAGAATAACTTGAAATCATAGCTCATCTTTTTCTCTTCTGAATTTTCTCACTGAACTTTTAAACGCCAAAATGAGCGTGTTTGAAGCACAAAATGCTGCACACAAGAAGATTTCTATTCTTTATAATTGTAATAAACTGATTTCAATGTGATTAGAATAACTTTGAAACGATGAAAGAATGCCAATATTGTGTGTCTGATTATCATTTTTGCATGAACTTTTCTTAAAGAATTAATTGCCTGTCAAAATATGAGTTTGCTGGCATAACTCTTGCTGTCCTCCAATTTGGTCATAACTTTTTACTCTTATTTTCTACGCAACTACTGTATCTCTTGCATATACATTTATGGCTGATTCTGGTCGTTGTGATAACTTGCAAAACTATCCCAAGAATATTTTTTACTCGATTTGCTTTTTTTACTTTCAAAATATTAATTTGTAAAGTATTATTTCATTTGGGGTCCTTGCATTATACACACAAATACATTTTCTTTTTCATGAAAATAATTTATTTTCTGGAAATACGAATGTCACTGATGGGCATTGCTTATGACCTCTTTCTAAATTTGGCATGGTAACCTTTCACTTGCTGTTGTGTACAGCCCAACATGCGGTCACAAGCGTTTAGTGTCTTGGGTGTTATACACTGTATATGTTATTAATGCACACAAATTCTACGTTGGCAGTGTGTTGACTTGATTATTTCTCGCTATCATTATTGCCGAAGAAGATCAAGTCATTGCGTTGAAAGTAAGACCGACTGCGTACACATGTTTTTACCTCAATTAAATTAGTTATGGAGGAATTCATTAAAAGTGCAATTTGTGTTCATAACCAAGGACAATATTTTGATGTCCTTAGTTATGTACACAAATGGAATACTTGATTTTCAGACATCTACACTGACAACAATTGTTTTTTTCTAATCTAATAGTGCCAAGTCATTAGAATCATAGTATCATTAAGACAAGTCTAGTCTTTAGAATATTACACATCAGTTTCAGCACAAAATCAAAGTTATTATTTCCTGACATTGCATTCATATCCATGGACACCAAGTCACTGGCATCTTCGTGTTATGAACGCACATTCATCTAGTGCAGCAATTGTCATCAATAAAGTTAAAGTGTTTTATTGTCGAAATGGACTTGTTAGGTTTACATTTATTACAATGTCCTTGATCACTTTCATATATAGACTGAATCCAAAATACTTAAAAGTCATAAACTGTACACAAACTTTTCAGTGCATACAATTTACCCAGTGTCCTTGCAATATTTTACCGTAAGTAACCTGGAGATATGAATTCTTAGTTTGTGATTGCCCTGATACATGGGGCAATCACTGTTATTATGATAATAGCTTAATCCCCCCAAAGAGAACACTGAATTATGTACCCCATGTGTATGCAACTTATTTTCACTGAATGCGCGAGTTCAATGTGTGATTCCAATTCTGTGGATAATGGTTCAGGTCTGAAAATCTGTGTGTGTCCTTGAAAGTGTCAGGAATAGTACGAAAAAAAAAACGAAAAAAAAAACAAACTAGAAATGTCATATGCGACTGATATGCCTCCACTATTTGCATTATTCTCTGAATAGGTCTACAGAACATATGTTACCATCGTGAGACAACGATTTCATAGGATTGGCAAATAACGGACAAATTCAACAACCTCACCAATGTGACTGTAGTTTTTTCTTCAAGACAGACCAAGTCGTTTGAGGAGCCATTTTAAATGACGGGTAGAAATAATAATTCCGCACTCTGTTACAAGAACAGTCATTATGTCTTTATACAAAAGTCCCATTACGAAACAAACCTTAATCATAGCATTTTTTACTCCTTCTTGTCCGTCCATTTTTTTTTTTTTTACTGTAAGCTATGGTGACTATAACTTGTACTTGCAGCATAGTACAGGCAACATGTGTAGCTGTCTATGGTTGTACGCGTGGCATATACGGTATCGTATGTTGTTCAGCATTCTTTATTACATCAATAAACAATGTCACATGAAAGGCCTAGGTTACAGTTGCGTATACTCACAAACAAATTCACCAAAGATACATTTACACACAAATGAATTAAAATATGCAATACATATATTTCATTTCAAAACATACATTATCCAAATAATACAACTTCATCTCATTCTATTATTTTCATTTCTTCATGTTTTACATAAATCGTTCTCATAAAACCTTCTCTCTCTCCCTCTCCCTCTCTCTCTCTTCTCTCTCTGCCTTCCCCCTGCTTTTCTCATACCTTTCTTTTACTCCATTACCATTAATTCACTTTACACCTTCGTAACTTCTTCTCCAAAAACTCTACTTTTACTTTCTCAATAAAAATAACAATTAACAATGCCAAATCCTATAACATCACATCTACCACTAACAATGAACTAAATCTCAAATTCTTTTTGCCTTATATAAACCTAAACATGAAATCATAACACTAAAAAAAAAACTTTACTAATGATATAAATGAATATACAATCATCCTATCTAAAATCATCAACCGCCATACATTATATACTCATGGTAAATTGAACGCCAATACTTGTTTTCAACTTCACATTGTTGTAAAGCTTTAACATTCCACGTGGCTTCTCTATGTGCATTATAGATGGCATAAGAGGAAACAATAGATATTTTGGACAGGGCCTGGATGTGGGGTTTCGTTTTTGCTTGTTCGTCTGCGAATCTTAATATGGAACAGATATTCTTTTTGTTTTCTTTCGTAACTAGTCCTCGGGAGCCAATTGTGAAGCAAATGAGATCACACTTGTAACCATGGGATTCAATCCAGTCTGTTTGAAGGGGTGCATATTTTTCTTCTTTTCTTTTATTTGCATCTGTGACATTGGCTCAAATGGAACTGTCAACTCTGCAATAACAACTTGCTTATCTCTCTTGTTCACTATCACAATATCCGGGCGTTCTGCTGTAACCACAACATCAGGGGGTATGGTGCCACCGTTCACGCGATGACCATCTAAATCTGCATAAAAATCCATTTCCAGTACAAGTAATGTTATCGCTGATAACATTCTTCACATAATAAACTCAAAATGCTGTCATGTCTGTACATGTAACTATATCGCTCTTGTTCCAACGCTTTTTTACAATTGTTCAATATGTGGAAAAGAGATAATTAAGTCGGGGCCCCGTGATAATAAGTCGGGATCCGTGATAATAAGTCGGGGCCCCGAGATGATAAGTCGGGGCCCCGGGATAATAACACGGGGCCCCGTGATAACAAGTCGGGGCCCCGTGATAATAAGTCGGGGCCCCGTGATAATAAGTCGGGGCCCCGAGATCATAAGTCGGGGCCCCGAGATAAATTGAAAAAAAAAAAATTTCATGTCCCCTTAGGGGCTCCGTACTAGAGTACCGGTATACCTTGTAAAACATGGTAATGCATGTTACAGAAAATTTGAGACAAGTTAAGAATGGTGAAAAACAGCATCCAAAGCATGAACAAGACAATCCTTCTTTTATATTCCTGATGGGAGGATAAAATGTGTATTGTAAACATAGTGTTTAGGAAAAAAAAAATCCTTTGAATGTCTGACATCAATAAATTACACTGACAAAGATTTTTTTTTTTCCTTTCTGACAATAGTTTTTTTTTTTTTCCACTTCTATTTCTTACTGAGTGAGCCATCATTCCGACCTCATTTCCCTGAAGTCACTTTCAACTTAAATAACATATGCCACTGAAAAGATGAGCGGTAAGAATAATGTTCTGCACATTTTAATTTATAAATGCAGGCAAAATAGTCAACAACACAAAAATTTCAGAATTGCGCCGAGGTATTGGGTTTGACCCAACAGCGTGTGGAGCTAATAGCCCAGTGCTTCTGAACATTCCATTGATTGACTGAGAGCTGATTATCTCCTTTGTTGTGTGTCTATACATCATATTCAAGTTGCAAATGCAAAAGGGATTTTCTTTATAGGTCTTGTGCTTGCATGTACTCGCAATGTTGCAGGTTGAAAATATGAAAATGATTGGAAATGTGGGCCCATAGTCATTCTGACAAATCAAAATGTTTGGCACCTTTGGACATAATTGTGTGGAAGATAACCTTAGGATAGTGTATGCCAAATTTTGGGGTAAAATGAAATATATGAGGGAGAACAGTAATGCTGAGATCTTTATCTAGGCCCCTCAGTTGATGTCCTGAAAACCTAGACAAGCAAAATGAACACATTCCCCTGTAGATCACATTATCAGGTACAGTATTTAAAGAAACATGAGAGATGATCAGCAAGCTGTTGCTAATCACATTATCAATCTTACCATCAACTTGTAGGATTACATCGTGGGAAGAAGAGGCACTGGCATCGACACTTGTCACATAGCATTGGTATATGCCAGCATCCCTAAATGAAACTGATTTGACAGTAAGACTGAGGTCTGATGATATATTGTAGCGTGTAGATCCAAGATCGGAGACTACGTGTTTGACCATCTCTGCAATAAGCTCCTCAGACCCTTCTTCACTGATTTTTGCCCACCGCAGCAAAACCACGTCTGTAATACTGTGCTGATAGGGACAGGGCAGCATAGTGTTCTGTCCATGTTTGGCCTTCACCACTTCCGCAGCAGCACATCCTAGGCAGAAGAGATGGTAAAAATTGATCACACTAGAACAATCACTGAATTCAATGCATAATATCCCCACCAAAATCTGCGGAAGTTAGCTTAACATAAAGTATTTTCTAATTATTGCGTAACGCGTGGTCTTGTGAATGAGTATTATCAAATTATCACTCAAATCGCTGATTTTCATCGCATGTACGTCTTGCAAAGGAGCAAATCCGGTGTTGTCAACCCCGGTTGTCAACGCAACGGTACATTGCTAATACACATGCGATTCGCACTGTACTGAAGTTTTGCCACTCTTAGTAATGGCGGCCGGATCAGGCTCCATGCGATCACAGAGCCTCAACGTCCACGCGTATGACGAGTCCGCACTCTAGTACGCATAATACAGCTCTTAAATGTGCTTAAAGCACAGCAGGGAGCACCGCGATTGATCTGAATGTAGCTATCTCATAGTAACCAGGGCAAGTTCTTCTATGGTGTCTTTAAAAAGATAATACTTTTCCACCTATCTCTCGGCTTCTACAGAGTCTTCTTCTTCTTCTGATTAAGTCTGCCTCCGACCTTCAATAGGCTGAAGATTCTTACAGACTGTGCTACAGTATTTACATGATAATACAGTTTATTTACAGATATTTACAAGCACATAGAAAATTTGAAGAAAATAAAGTTAACTAGCCACTGTGATTATAACCATGTGCCATGGTAGAAACCCCCTAAGTGCCACATTATTCTGAGACACGAACATTGCATGCTTTGAGAAAACATTATGTTTTCTTAAATCTGTGTAAATTTTATAGATTTCTGTTAAGCTTGACATTTGGTCAACAAAGTTGTAAAGAAAATTAATGCCAGGCTTTTCCTTTATGAAATTGTACTACAAATATATGCAGGGCTGCCAACTCTAACGCATCGAGCACGAGACTCACTCATTTTGGTCCTTTCTCACTCTAAAACTTTATTTCATTTGCATGCATTTCTATTGATCTCACTCATTTTTACTCCTAAATTATAGCACTGGCCTATGGGAGTCTCACTCTCAACTAGTTTCCAGTGTTGGCAGCCCTGGTATGATTGTTTTTGCTTTCAGATGGCCATGTGAGCTACATTATTGCACACAAAACAATGATTAAACTTAGAACGCAAATCCAGTTCGGAACACATAAAATGCAAGCTTTGTGTGAGAAGAACAATATTGCAAGAAACGGCTTCAATGTAGTGCATGTGGCATTTGGTGATTTATCGATCAGTTTGGGCGTGTTTGGGCGTTTGAGCAGAATATGCGAAGTTGGCACTCCAGGCGTGCGAACATGGAACATAAAGGCCCGAATTCACGATGGCGGTACAAATGAAACCATGGTTTAAACCATGGACAAAAACCATGGAGCGCCAAGTGTCGCATGGAATATTTCGTTACGAAATCAATCATTTCGTTGATGAAATGATTATTTTGTAACAAAATGACAACATTCTGTAACTAAATGAACATTTCGTCCACGAAATGATAATTTTGTTAATGAAACGGTCATTTTGTCGACGAAGAAAATGACTGATTTCGTAACGAAATATTCCGTGCGACACTTGACGCTCCATGGTTTTTGTCCATGGTTTAAACCATGGTTTCATTTGTACCATCTTCGTGAATTCGGGCCAAAGAGTTGATGATAGTCGTTTTCGGAATGATCCAACAGATGGCGCTGAAACAATTTCTGATGACAGGGAAGTCCAGTTCCTCACAGTTCTTGGTAAAGCGATTGAGGATTGGGGTTGTTCTGTGTGTATGTGTGTTGAGGTGTGTGTGTGTGTGAGGATGTGTGTGTGTTTTGTATACAAAATTCTTGATTTACCTTAATTCACCTTGATGTGGAATCAAGGTAAATCAAGAATTTTGTATTTGATATTGACATTAATGACAATGTGGAATTTATGTTATAATGAAATGTGTATTATTTTGCAATTAAATAATTTGTATATTACATATATAATTTGTATAGAAAGAAATATAAACGATTGACAAAAACGAAAGGGTGTATGCTTGATGTGAATGAAGGGAAATTGTGAAAATTTAAAGATAAGACAAGGGTGGAGAATATAAGGGAAAGGCTAGGAAAGGGAGAAAAGGAAATGAAAGAATATATAAACTGTATTAAAAAGTTAAACCCACACAAAAATGAAACAATCGGTTTACAAAATAGAGAATTCATTATAAAATGATGGAAGGAAAAAAAAGAAAAAGAAAAGAAACTTGCAATTTACAGAAAAGCAATTGGGGAGACATGGATATGTTTGAGAAGGAAAGAGGAAAAGCCATTTAATACTATAAAGAAAGAAATACAGATTGAAAAGGAAATAAAGAAAAATATCCATTAGAATGACACGTAAGAAAAAGATATTGGAGAGGATAGAAAGTAAAAACCCTTTTAGAAACCCTGGTTGGAAGGAAAAAACAACTCATGAAGAAAACAAAATACAATTGTACAACTAGAGCACTCGCAATCGAGCACATGTATCCCCCGAACCCGTCTCCCATACTCCATCTGGATTACTTTTTAGGCCAGAATTTTGTATGATATAAATGGCAACTGTTGCAGGATGAAAGAAAATCCAATAGGTGTAGGTGTATAGATTTGACTATGATACATTTTATACCAAATTCAAAAAAAAAAATCGGTCAAGAAACAAGGTAGTGTCGCACCCACAAGCAGATCCTGCACAATTATGGAGAAACACAACGTTAGTTTGTTGATACTTGGAGGAGCATTTATTCAACGAACCATGGTAGTGGTACAAGTCGCAGTTATACTGCTTATTATCATAGATGGCGCTATTGCATGTTAATTCAACAACACCTTAACTGGCGTAATCACTTCTTTCTTCCTTACAGCAATTATACAAAGATTAACAGTTTTACATACCGCAACACTTACCTAACTTCACAGTACAAACTTGTAGTGACGCGAGAGCAAACACAATATGAAAATCCTATAAAATATATGTTTAAGTCACCTAACAAATAAACAAAACTTTTACACTATACTTTCTCCAATTAACATCATAAATCAGCATACATATACCTATGTCCTTAAATGACTTACATGTAGGGTAACAAAAAACCAATATCACACCTTGTATCGTAAGAAATAACTGCTTACAGTCTTCAACATGGGAACAATATGTTATGCAAGCATCGCACTGCACAAATAGCCATTTCTTGGTATCATAAAAACTATCAACTTTCATATCCAAATATACCTTACTAGTACTGCTCAAACAATTATTATAAACAAAATCTCAAAACAAAGCAAATCGTTGTTTTCGTTTTTGTTGTCTGTGACATCTCACCTAATAATGCAACCAAAAAAATTCCAAACCTTGAAAATATTGATAAAACATCTGATCGCATCGGGCAAACATGAATATAAAGTGGATTAATCATAATTGAAAGAGAAATAAAGCTGGCACCATAGGAATGGGAGAGACTGAGGTAACAGACTAAAAATATACCGACATATCTGATAAAGAAGGCATGTGATTAGAAAGAGGGGAATGCATAAACAATTATAAAAGACATGTGTGAAACATTATACTCTGTATAAAATACAATATAAACTGACTGTTAAACTTGTACTATACAGCACTTGGAAACAATAGCACAATTTGCCTTGACTAGCATTGTACAATAGCTGATAACAAACAAAACAGCTTGGTCCCAAGGACCTTATCATAAAAATTTCCCCTGCATAACAAAAACATGCCAGTAGTTAACACACATAATCTGCATGATGTCAGACAACCTAATAAAACAAATATAAAGAAGTCTCCTTCCTTGGAGGACCTTGATATAAAGAGTTTCCCCATAAAACAAAAATATGCCTGTAGCTAGCACATATCATCGGCAGGACCTATTAAACAACAAAAGAATGAATACCATGTACATTGTATATAGTACATGTGAAATATAACATCAAATGTTTTAACAAAAATCACAGTCCTTGAAAAAAATTACTAGCCGGGGTATCGAATGAGCACCAGGCACTAGTTACAACGCAAACTGTACATGGGTTATCACATGGTAGTGTAAAACAATACTTAAGTTCAGACTACATTGTATGTCATTGATGAACAAAACCGGAGGGGGGGGGGGGCCTCGAGGCACAGATCTATTCGAGAACATAATCGGAGAGGTAAGGCGGGGCATGTCGGCTGCGATGGGGATATCGTCGGCTAGGTGAGGGCACACCAGGTGTCTGACAATTGTCTGGAGGAGCGGGTGGGGGTATGGGTTCATCATGTGGGGTAGACAGTTCATGTGGGATATCGGGGGGTTCCGGCGGCCGGAGGTCAGGTTGCATCGAAGTGATAGCACCGGGATGCAGAGGGGGCATGTGGTCATCCGTTACTGTAGAAACCTCGGGAGGATGTGGCGGGGGCCTCCCTTGATCTGTTGCATCAGCGATGGGTAGGTCGCTCACATCATCACCATCAGATTCAGGGGACCGAGAAGGTAAAGTGGGGACATCTGACGGAACCTTCAGACAGTCAGAACGGCGCACACGGTAAGATGTGGACCGAAGTTGGTTACCGACGAACCTGCGAACATTGCACCACTCATCCTCAATACTACAAACGAGGTAGCGGGGTCGGGAATGCATCTTGGATCGATCCGTGCGGAGATAGACAAGATCACCAACGTGAATGGTGATGTCTGGTGAAGGGGGCGGTCGTGTGGGTGCCTTCGACTTGACACTTGGAGCATGATTAGCACGACGTCGGTTGTGTTGAGTCATGATGATATCTTGGTTTTTGATAGGAATCTGTTCACTTGTGAACTGATCACGTTGAGTCCAAAGCTCCCGAGCAGATAGGCCATTACCACGGAGCCGACTGTTGAGGCGATTGGTAGCAAAAGCAAAGGCAAGGGGGGTAACTGGGCCACCATGTGGATCATCACGGAGTAGTTCATCTTCCAGTTCCCGTACTGCTTTTTCAGCGACAGGGTTCTTGTTGACGTTTGTGGGTTGACCAAGTTCAAGGGTAATCCCCTGTCTACGAAGCAACTCGTCATTCCGGAGGGCTGCAAAGCCCGGGGCTGGATCTGTGCGCACTACAGCAAGAGGGCCCACTAGCGGTCGTAAAGGTGGGCACAAATGGAGTAGAGCATTGCGGAGGGAGCCAGCACGTTCATCCGGGATCAGCATGCATGAGGTATATGTCACTATCTCTCTGATGACGAATATGAGCTGTCGTGCACGCTTGATGACATCTGCTGCAAATGATACACCCACCACACATGGCGGATCACTTGTGGATTGGGGTGTGGCAGCATGAGGAACATTCTGAAGTGAGAGAGCAGTGGCAACCTAGGCTTACCTGCTGAATGGCAGCATCAAGGTCCAAGGCGTAGAAATACCGAGACACTTGTTTGAGCTGGTGTGGGGTAGGGTGACTCAGTTGGAGATGTAGGGCAGTGAGGATGCCAGGAAGCACCCTGCGGGGAACTACAATATGCTCTTGCCGTGGCTGGAACGCTCGTTCTTGCCGGACAACGAGGCCGTCACTAGCAATGGTAGCGACCTGTAGGTAACGCTTCACATCGCGAATATCCGTCAATTTCTTTGAAGGGCGGGTACCCTGCTTGAGATGGGCATGTGTACGACGGAGGTCTGCGCATTCAGATTGAATACGTGCCCACGCATTGCGGGATGTGAATGGCATGCGTGTACGTCCAGACAGAACTTCGTCTATGGTATTGCGGTGAACAGCGGCGCCCTCCAACTGAGCAATGAAAGAGCAAATTTGACACTTGGGCTCTTGACATGGAGGAGCATTCCTACTGGCAAAATCAGCTGGTACATTCACAGAGCCAGCTAAATGGCGAATGGATACCTGGTACCTACTCACAGTTGTTAAGAATGTGGAGACTCTGGGACTAGCAGAAAATTCTCCACGGCACAGCTTTTCATAGGCCTGAACACATGGATTGCTGTCAGTAAGGATACAGACAGGGTGATGTGACTGAATAATGAACGGGCTGAAATGCTTGGTGGCAGTGGCGATTGACAGTGCCTCCACCTCACAGGGGAGCCAGATGACTTGGCGGCCATGCAGCTTAGCACTAAAAAAACCAGCCACAAGGGGTTTCTTATCTCTTGTCACATACATGGTGGCACCAAGGCCATGTTTCTTGACTGACCCATCTGTGACAATCCACAACTGGTCGGAGGGGCGTGGCAGAGTGATAGTCCGTGAAGACTGAATGGCGGACTGAGCCTTGGTGAATGCACCATGCAACTCATCTGTCCAGTGGATGCGGTCTTGTGACTTCAGGCCAGCAATGGAATCGTCAAGGGGGCTCACGTACGAAGCACAGCTGGGGAGCACTCGAGCAAGCATCTTGTACGCGCCAATAAACGATCTCATGCCCTTCACCGTAGTAGGAGGGGAGCAGGTTGACAATGTTGTCATCCTGTGTGGACTTGCACGGAGGGTTCCTTCAGACCAGATCCACCCTAGAATAGTTGTAGTCCTGGGACAGACAGTAGTCTTGGTCGGGGACAGGTGAAGGCCATTGGCAGCTAGGGCCTGCAGTACCCGCGACCAGTTCTGCAGCAAGGATTGTGGTGTGTCGGCACCACAGTACAGATCATCTGCCAACTTGACAACAATGCCTTCAACCAACAAGTCTCCAAGCACGCGACACATCATTTCCTTCAAGGCAGTCTCAGAGCCTGGCATACCCATGGCACAACGGGTGTATACCCGGATACCTCGGAAGGGTGTAGCAACACCACAGTATTTCATGGACTCCTTTGAAAGGGGTATCTGATAGAATGCACTGGCAAGGTCTGATGCAACAATGTACTTCCACTGACCAACTTTACGCAATGTAGAATCAACATCAGGGAAGACCGAGGGCTGAGGCTTGGAATAATGACCTACATCAGCGAAGGCTGTGACTAGCCGGTGACCGCCATTGGGTTTCTTGACCAAGAAGGATGGGTTTACATATTCAACAGTGACACCAATATCCTCTGGACGAGCAAAAACACCAAGTTTCTCCATGTCATCAAATTTATCCTGCAACTCGACAAGCTTGTCATGGGAATACAAGGGGAGCTGCCCTTTGTGTTGAGGTGGTTGGACTGGGCCCATGTTCACAACAGCCTGGAATGGTCCAGAAGCACCGTTATAACCCTTGTAAGAGGAGCTAAACACACTGTCACACTTGGCATGAAGTGCCTGGAAAGCATGCCTCGTCTGTGCTGGGAGAATCCCATCAGGATCGAGAATCACTGATTCAGCAGACTGGGCAGAGGAGCCTTTCCCACGGGGTGGGGTGGGGGGCGCTGCAAGCCGACCGGGGATGGGTGGGGTAGACAGACCTGTATCCTCCATACACATGGGGCTGACCTGACACAAATGCAAATTGCGCCGAATAATACAGGGCGCCTCAGACAGATTGAAAATGCGGATCTTACCAGCGATACTCGGGACCACCTGGGGAACCGGGAAAAATTCTGGCAGGGAGGGGGTAGGAGGAGAGTCTGTGCGAGGCTCTAACACAAAGGTCTCCTCATCTGCAAACTGGGGAGGCAAGGCAAGCTCCAGGAATTCTCCTGGCCAGAGAGTCATGGTTTTAGAAGGAGCTCGGAGAACGTGGGCACGCCTAACAGCATGGCCAACTTTTGACTTCCCAGTGGAACCATAGGAGTACACAGTGCCATCATCCAATGATATCTGCCGCTTAGCTGGTCGAATAGCCACATCATTGCGCTCCATAAATGGGGTCCCAGCTAGGACCTCAGCATCCAAATTCTCCACAACCAAGCCCTCAAAATGGAAAAACATGACTATCACGAGACGTGAGACGGGTTTCACCAACGACCTCCAAGGGGGATGATCCATCGGCTTGGTGGGCAGACTGGGATGTGGGAGCCACACTACATCCTAGTGCATGTGCTGCAGAGGCCCGCATCATGTTCCCAGTTGCACCACTGTCAACAGTGACACGAACAACATGATGATTGTAAAAAGCGTCAAAGTAAGGAGACTGACTTACCTGAACACGGAGTGTAGCAGGGGAGTCTCTGGAGTCTGGCCCAGACACCGCATCTGGGTCAACCTGAGTTTCCTGGGGTTCAATGTCATCCGCAAGCACCTCATCACTATCAAAAATCTTAGCAACCTGGCGGGCTTTAGCCATGTACTGCCTATCAGATTCTGGGAGGTAGGGGCATACACTAAGAACGCGATTGCTGGGGCGGCCAGCCTGGAGACAGAGGGGGCATGACCTAGCAGGCTTAGCGCGAGGTCGAACACGAGATTGTGGTTGAGCGCGCCTAGGGTTAGATTGATTGCGATTGCGCGGGGGAAGGGCAGCAGCACGCATGGCCCTAGAACACTCAACTGACTCAAGGAGACTAGTGAGGGCCTGAGATATTTCAGGCTTAAGAGAAGCAAGGGTACGTGAGCGGAGCTCTGTGCCGTACCGCTGTTTGACTAGCTGGGGGAGATCAGGATGAAGCAATTGGAGCCAATGCAACACTATGAAATTTTCGATAGTTGGAGTGAGCTCTTCATCTTCTGTAATGGTATCACCATGGTGAGTAATACCTCCACCTGAGGTCAGCAGGTTATCCTCTACAAAGGCAAGTATCCTTTGGTACAAGTCCTCTGGCCGTTCATCACTTTCCAACTTGATGTTAGAAAAATCAAGAAAGTGGGCACCGGTAGACTGAAAACCGTAATGGAGACGAATTTTCGACCAAATGTCATTGAGTGAAGTGGAACTGCGGACTATACAGTTCCTCGCAATCACAGGACAGAAATTGGCTATCTGTCCTAGCATTAGATCAAGCACGAAAGCCTTTTGTTGAGCTGTTTTGCGAGAATCTGTGGGGACAGAGCTAGTGTCATCAACAAAGCCCCGATTAGGGTTTGTCTTGGTCTTTTTGGACCATGTCACTGACTCGCCTAGGAAGGGTGCAAAGTGTTGGTCGAGGTTTAGGGTGTACAGGAGATTCTGTCTCCAACTCTCAAACGAGGTGATGGTTTCTATTTTACCCAAGCACCATTGCTTTGGCACTTTGGCCGTAGCACACGCCATTGTGGGTGTGTGGGACTGTACAGTACAAACAAACTAGTTGCTATTGAAGTCCTAAGTAAAAACTTACGTTTATGGTGGACTTGGCTGTTTTATCTCAGCAGAATTTCTTCCTGTGATGGGCAAGATTTAACTTAGGCTGTGGGTAGTATTCCAGCGCTGCCACCACGCAATTATGGAGAAACACGTTAGCTTGTTGATACTTGGAGGAGCATTTATTCAACGAACCATGGTAGTGGTACAAGTCGCAGTTACACTGCTTATTATCATAGATGGCGCTATTGCATGTTAATTCAACAACACCTTAACTGGCGCTGTTAAATTTACCTTTTCATGTATAAATCCTTAAGACAGAACAAGCGAGGGCGCCACCACCAAAAACAATATGAGCATCTTCATTTCACTATGAGTGCACCTGTAGTGTCTTGAACTATGATGGCGACGAGGTAAACTCTGATTTTGATGTTATTCTTACCTTTGTGACCCCACTGGCCGCCAGGGATTGAATTCCTTCACAGCAACACATTCCCACATATTGATTTTGCATGCAGTGGTAGGTATAGGCCATACCGTTTTCATTATCACCATATCCGATGTCGCATACGTGTGAGCTTGTGACAATGGATGGACACTAACCTGCGTTCCCCCCTTTCGACCCTGAGCTCGACAAGGCGGACGTTGCTGCTCGTTGGAGAAAATGGCTCTCCAGACTAGAGAACTTATTCATTGCCATGAACATTGACGATAACAAGCGCAAACATGCTTTGCTTCTCCATTATGCAGGGGAACAAGTGCACGACATTTTGGATGCCGAAAGCTTAGCTTACACGACATCTACCCCGATCATGTTGACCTCTGTTTCAGCCACTGATACCAGCAGCTCATCCTCAACTGCTGCTACATCTCGAAGCCCAGACTGCTCCACATTTGAAGGCGCTAAAGACAATTTTGGACACATATTTTGCGCCAAAACGCAATGTTCAGATGGAAATCTATGTCTTCAGATCATGTAAACAAAAACCAGATCAAACGCTTGAGGCGTATATGACGGAACTTCACCATCTAGCTCTTACCTATTCTTTTCCGGACACTGAAAAAAAAGTCCTGAGTCAAGTCATACAGCACTGCTCATCACAACGCTTGCGTAGATGAGCCCTACGCGAACTGGACAAGAGTTTTAATGAGATTGTCACAATCGGCTGTATGCTTGAACAGGCTGACCAGCAAGCCCAAGCCATGGAGAAGGACGAGGTGAATGCCCTCCCACGTCAAACGCACCCTCCACTGGGACAAACGCATCACAAGAAGGGATATTCTAAGCCTCCCAACCGTGCCAGTGACGCGAAAGCTCCAGCACACAAAGCCACTCGCTCTACCTCTACTACTTGTGGCAATTGTGGTGGTCGTTATCCCCACAACGGACAGTGCCCAGCAGCAGGAAAATCTTGCAATTCATGTCACAAGCCAAATCATTTTGCTGCAGTTTGTCACTCTAAAATTTGTCGCAATTGTGGTGGCAGCTACCCCCATGATGGTCCATGCCCAGCAGCAGGGAAAACATGCAAATCCTGTCACAAAATGAACCATTTCGAAGCAGTTTGTCGCCCCAAAGCAAGAGCTAAGCAACAGCTCAATGTTGTTGAGGACACTGATCCAATCAATCTAACACATCAGTCCGACGATAGCGATGACTATTGTTTTCCTGTATCCAGTGGTCCATTTATCTCTGCTGTTTCTCCTAAGATTGAACTCTATGTGCAGGATGTTCCCGTCAACTTCCTCGACACGGGTGCTTCGGTCAATATTATTGATGAAAGCTCATACGAATGCCTTGGCAAACCGCCATTTCGCGATACACATCTGTCCCCATTTTTCCCATATGGCGGGTCAACACCAAAACAGGTCCTTGGATCTTGCTGTTTATCAACGCGCCTAGCTGGCAATGAATCAGTGCTTGTCGATTACCATGTCGTCGCTGGATCTCATGGATGCTTCTTGAGATATGACACTGCAAGCTCCCTCCACCTTGTACATGTCGTTCGTGAGATTAGTGATTGGCAGAAGGGCAGAAGTCCTTCCCTAAACTGTCACAAGGCATTGGTAAACTCAAAGGTAAAACATTCGAATTGCACATTGACAAAGATGTGCCACCTGTTGCAATCACAAACCGTCGCACACCCTTTCACCTACGCAAAAAAGGTGGAAGACGAGCTTGCTATAAGCTTTTGCAAGAGGACATCATCGAGGAAGTCAATGGTGAACCAACACCTTGGGTTTCACCCAAAATCACCCCCCCCAAAAAAAAAAGAAGATGGTTCTATCAGACTATAAGTGGATATGTGAGAGCCGAATAAAGCAATCCAACGTGAGCGTCATTGCATGCCAACAACTGATGAACTGATCCAAGACCTGAATGGCACTACAGTCTTTTCCAAGATTGATTTGAGAGCCGGATACCATCAGTTAGAACTTGCACTACAGTCATGCTATGTCACGACCTTTGCCATGCATAAAGGACTCTACAGATACAAGCGGATCAACTTTGGAATATGTTCAGCCAGTGAAATATTCCAACCATGCAATTCACGAGGTCATTCACGATGTCAAGGGTGCCAAGAACATCAACGATGACATCATCTGCTTTAGACGCGGACCGAACGCACAAGCTGATCATGACCGAGCGGTCAAAGAAACCCTCACAAAGCTCCAAGACAGCAACCTAACAGAGAATTGGTCGAAATGTGAATTCGATGTCAAGCAAATCGAGTTCTTCGGACTGGTATTTTCAGCCAAGGGTGTATCACCAGACCCCAAGAAAGTACAGGCAGTTCACAACACTGACCCTCCAACCAACGCATTACAGGTCTGCAGCTTTCTTGGCATGCTCACATACAGCGCAAGGTTTATTCAGGACTTTGCAACGATCAGTGAACCACTACGCAAACTCACTGTAAAGGATGCGCAATGGGTATGGGGTCCTGAGCAGTCAACCGCATTTAATACACTGAAGGACAGATTGACAGACAGCACCACCATGGCATATTATGATCCGCATGCCCCAATCGAAGTCCTGACAGATGCTAGTCCAGTTGGACTAGGAGCGATTCTCGCCCAGAACAACAAAGTCGTAGTATATGCCAGTAGAGCACTCAGTGATGTTGAATCGCGCTACAGCCAGACCGAACGTGAGGCACTCGTGGTTATGGGCCTAGATGAGCACTTTGATATCTACCTTCGCAGTGCAACCTCATTTGATGTTATCACCGATCACAAGCCCCTAGTCACAATTTGGGTGAAACCATGACCTCCACTACGTATCGAAAGATGGGGTCTACGCTTACAACCCTACAAAATGGTGATCAAGTACCGCCCAGGTCGCGACAATCCAGCCTATTATGTCTCGACAGCCAATCGCAAACTCTGCAAAGTCGCTACTGCAGGATTTCGCTGAGCAATATACATTTCATAGCCACATCTACACCCAAAGCGTTGCCACCGACAGAGATCGCTGACGAATCAAGCAAAGATCACACGCTCATGAAAGCCATAGATCTCTTGCAATCGGGCAGATGGCATGAAATCGCAAACCTCGAGGATGATAAACGTGAGCTTCTTGAGTACAAAAATTACAAAGATGAGTTGACATTTCACACAGCTGGTGTTGAATTGCTCTGTGGTACTCTCGTCATCATACCAGCACGTTTACGCAACCGTGTAATAACACTGGCCCACAAAGGTCATCAAGGTATGTCGCGAACGAAAGCACTGTTGCATTCAAAGGTTTGGTTTCCAGGAATCAATGCAGCTGTCGAATCCATGATCAAACGGTGTGTCATTTGTCAAGCGGTTCAAGACACACCCACACCCCTAGAACCACTACGCATGTCTCCCATGCCTCCAGGCCCATGGCAGCACGTTAATACCGGTATGGACTTTTGTGATCCTCTACCATCCGGTGACTACCTACTCATCTTAGTCGATGAATATTCGTGATATCCAATCGTTGAGATTGTGAAATCTGTTTCAGCTGCAGCAGTCCTGCCGGTACTCGACAAAGTGCTTTCCATGTTTGGGTTTCCAAAAGTTTTGAAATCTGACAATGGCAGCCCATTCAATTCAGTACAGTTTGCACAATATGTGAAACATTGCGGATTTATACATCGATGAATCACACCGCACTGGCCCAGAGCGAATTCACTGGCGGAATCGTTCAATAAGCCATTGATGAAATCCATTCGCGCAGCCCATCTCAAAGGAAAGAATTGGAAGCAGGAAATGTTTGCGTTCCTCCAATACAGATGTACGCACACTTCAACTAGCGTCAGCCCACATCGCTTACTGTTTGGTCGCGATCCCATTACGCGTCTTCCGCAAATGAGCGAAGTCGTCAACCACCATCGCGATGATTCACCAGCCTCCTCGGTTCACGAGCATGCAGCCAAATGCGACGCATTAGTGAAACAAAAGCAGAAGTCATACACTGACCAACACAACAAAGCACACATTCGCAGTCTCGACATCGGCGACCATGTCATGCTTCGCCGCGATTCACGTGGAAACAAATTGACCTCGACATTCCATCCATTCTCCATGATCGTTGTCGCAAGAAAAGGGAACATGATCACAGCGAAAGGAAAAAACCATGTTGTCACGCGAAACATTTCATTCTTCAAGCGAGTCCCCATCGATGACACTTCTCGCGACACAGATGATCGCTTAGCTAATGATGTCGATGACGACAGTGCCATGCCTCCTATGCAGCAGATCCCTAACCCTCCCACAGCTGCATGCAACCCACCACCCACACGACGCACACAAAGGCATCGTCGTCCTCCCAAATATCTCAAAGATTGTCACCAATACTGTAACAAAATAAACATTGACTATATGACATTGTGATTGGTGACAGTTAAATTTTTCATAAGTTTAAAACTTTAAATTTGACCCCAAGTAAAACTTTTTTCTCCATTATTAGTTTGTTTGCCCCCCCCCCCCCCGTTAGTAAACTTTTATTATTTTTGCATATCAAAGGTGTTGAAACGAAGTGCCAAATATTTTCTAGAGTTCAACACACCATTTTTATTGTGGTTTGAATGCACACAAGTATTTTTTGACATTTTGAGATGCACAGTGTATTTTTTTGTGTGTGTGTGTATTCATAACACCTAAAAAAAAAATAAATAAATAATGATCAAAGTTCCTAATGTTTCATTGATAAAATAACCAAGAAAAAAAATATACACTGAAGACTTTTATTATTTTGCATGTATTTAATGACATAGAAGCCAGATAACAAATACACTTAATATTCTTATTTTCATTATTTTTGTTGATATCCTGTCTGGCACCATATTTTTGTCTGGTGTGATTGCTTATAAGGGCATAGAATACATACTCAATTTTTTTTGTAATCACTTTCAAAGTTACATTTGTTAGTGTATTGAAAATGATGTAAAATTAGATAACCAAATTATCATATATGTAAAATGATGTCGGGCAGCTCAAATTGTTTTGCTGGCTCCAGATAATACTGTTCAAATGGCTGTTGTTCACTGACATTTTGAATGATATGCAATGGTATGGTTGTTTCCATTGTCATCCTTTTCTTAAACAGGTTTTGGTGTTAAAGGATTCAGTGTTAAAGAGGTGATAATGTCACATGTTTATGCGATACTTCACATTACTTTGGAATTTGTAAGTTTTCAGGATTTCATATGCAAACTGATTCTCTCCCACACTGCATAATATTTCAATAATAAGTCAAAGCTATTTTCAATGCTAAGTTCAGGCTGTCACAGTTTTAAGTTTACGCCAAGTGATATTCTTCCGATGTGTTCATTAGGCGTTTTCACATCAGCCCGATAAAAATCCAAGCTCGAGATATCTTTTAACTTCCCAAGTCAGACCAATAGCGCGCTATTTCGAAACATCCGGCTGATGTGAAAACACCTATTGTGCTTCATAGTCTGCTCAATGATTTATGGATTTTTTTTTTTTTTTTTGATTGGTGATATTATACCTATATCTCCAAGTGCCTGGTGTCTTGATTTTTGTGGAACATTTACTGATTTTTTTTTTTGATACATACACGGTGTACCTGCTGAGTACTTCAAACATGATTTTGTTAGACTTCTGTGTTGAAACGTTTTTTATTTTATTAGTAGATTTCATAAAATAGCTTCTGCCGCATGGAAATGAGATTTGTTTTTCTCAAGTGTCATTCTTTTTTTTTTAAAGGACAAAAAAAAAAGAGATGATAACAACAGTAACAAGAAAAAAAAAATTATGTCTTACTAGCATAGTATTTTTTTCATGTCAAGCAATTTGCAGGTATGGGGTCGACCAAATGAGAAGTTCTTCATTTTGTGAGTGAATTTTTGACAGAACTTTTATTGCGTAAATGACATTTATGTTTTATTCTCTCCTTGCCTTGTCACAGGGACACTGTTAGATTGATTCATGTACCACTGTAGGTTATTTTTGCATAATTTATTTCCCTGTTTTAAGGTTCTGAATCATTTAATTTTATATTCTCACAATGACAAAGTTTGGACATAGACTCACTAATCTTGGAATGGTATTTTTGCTTCCTATATAAGTAGTAGATCAAAAATTAGTTTAATCAAGAAACTGGAAATAAACTGATAATTGGCGAAACGTCGCAATTGGCAAAACGTCGCAACAGTGAGTTTATTTCCAGTTTCTTGATTCAACTAATTTTTGATCTTGTACTTCGACTGGATGAATGAGAAGAATTTACATCAGTCTATATAAAAAGTGTTGCTTTAACTTTTTGGAAACAGGAATGGGTGAACAGGTCAAAATAATTACATACTTTGTTTGTAAAGTGTAGAGTAAGTGTTAAGGGTAAGCAAACGACAAAGTTTTGTACAAAGGTTTTCATTGTACAGAGCATTTAATTGTTGTTAAGAATTGATTTGTTTTAAAAGGGACAGTAATGCTGTGAGGTGAATAGTTTTCATCAGGGATATATTTCTACACTCATTGTGTAGGTTCAACCATTTTGATGTTGACAGTTGTTGAGTAACAGAGTTATGATATATGGATAGTTGTTTAGGAGGTCAAATTGTTGTTGTTAAACTGGAAATGGTTAGATGATAAATGTTTTGTCATATAACGAAGCCTCCGGCAAAAAAGAAGAGGAGGGATGTAGTGTCTTGAACTATGAAGGCGCTACGCTGTTTTGTTGAACCATTCTGAGCAGTCATGGAGGGATAAGATTCCCGAGAATAAATGGAAACACACATCCAGTATAATGTGTCGGGCTGAGTTTGATGTCTCTGTTAACTGTAACAAAACCCATAAAACAACAGGACATCACAGCACCTTTTTGCCAAATTTGAAGAAAATCTTATAAGAAATGTGGCTGATAGAGCACACACAAAAAATGTGCATTGACATTCAAAGTCGGAACTCTGAGGGCGCCGTCACCACAAACTGTTGTGTCCTTCATGTAGAATGATCATCCATACTCCTCCTCCATCATGTAGCAAGTCTGAATAAAATCTGTTGAGTAACAATCAAGTTATTGCATAAATAAGCACTTTTGCAATTTTGTCATGATCAAGGTAACCTTTGACCCTGTAAAAGGTGGGACAGTGAGGGCAGCATTATCAACAGGTATAGATTTGACTATGATATATTTACATACCAAATTTGGGGGAAAATGGTGTAGAAACAAGGCCAGCGTCACACACACAAGCATACCCTTTAAAATTTACCTTTTCATGTATAAAGACAGAACAAGCGAGGGCGCCATCACCGAAAACAAGAGGCGTCTTCATCCTACCAGAATACACCTCCATGCCAAGTTTGAAGATGATCGAAGAAAAACTGCAGCCAGTAGAGCGCTCACAAGCAGACCCTATTGAATTTACCTTTTCATGTATAAAGACGGAACAAGCGAGGGCGCCATCACCAAAAACAATAAAGCTGGTATCTCACCGAGCCGTGAACGTTTGCGAACGTAGCGAATTTGAGATTCGCCAACTTTTCAGATGAATGTTTGCAAAAAATCAAAGTTCGCTTCTGCCATTAGCGACAGTTACATACCTGCCAACATTTCCTGATGAAATATCTTACTCGTTGATTGTAAAGATCTTATTTTATATGCAAACTGAAGTTAAAAATCTTACTTTCAGTCAAATCTTCAGAAAATACACATGAAAGGTATATCTAAATATTTTTTTAAAAATCTTATTTCTCTGACAGAAAATCTTATTTTGCTATTTTTAATGTAAAAAATCTTACTGAATCTGATAAAATCTTATTAGTTGGCAAGTATGCAGTTAGCGACTTTTAACGATGTTTAGCGACAATTAGCAACACTTCAGCGAATGTTTGCGAAAGTGTTTGCGAAACACAGGTGGCGACTATTAGCGAATGTTAGCAAATGTTAGTGACAATTTTGCAAATGTTAGCGACAGTTTTGCAAATATTAGCAACTGTTTGCAAATCCTTTGCAAATGTTCTTGGACCTAGATAAGTACCAGGCAATTATGTGTAGTCAGACCCATAAAACGAACGTAAAACCTTCCCCTGAATTCAGATCTCTTGTGACAACCGTTCAAGATGGATTTCCAGTATATGGAAATAAATTTCTGCCAAGAAGAGGCTCAACGTGTTGCTATCCTTGAAGAGCTGCTTTTTCTGGCTGCTGCTACAGCTATTGTGCAGCATAAGAGAAAGAAAATAAAGAAAAACAAGAAAGGAAGAAGAAAAGAAAGACTGTTGGGGTCAGAAAGTGGTTGTTGCAGAGGACAGACTTTGGTCAATATGAAAAGCTTTTGCAGCAATTACAATCATGATGGAGATGTCAAGAGCTTCAAGAACATTCTATTACGACCGTTTGCGAATTCTTACGAGTGTTTTGCGAATTTTTGCAACTGTTAGCGAAAATACAAATTTGCACAGGTTTGCAAAGAAATTTTGAACATGTTCAAAATTTTTATTTGCGACAAGAAAAACTGTTTGTGACAATATAAACCATTTGCGAACTTTCTTGCGACTGTTAACGAACCTTTTGCAACCCTTTACGAACCCTGGCGAAATCCCAAATTCGCTACGTTCGCAAACGTTCGCCGCTCAGTGAGATACCCCCTTAAGCGTCTAAGTTAAATCATAATACACCTTCATGCCAAATTTGAAGATGATCGAAGAACTGCAGCCAGGAGAGCGCTCACAAGCATGCAGACCCTATAGAATTTACATTTTCATGTATAAAGATGGAACAAGCGAGGGCGCCATCACCAAAAACACTAGGCCTCTTCATCTTACCATAATACACCTTCATGCCAAATTTGAAGATGATCGAAGAAGAACTGCAGCCAGTAGAGCGCTCACAAGCAGACCCTATCATGCCTATTGAATTTACCTTTTCATGTATGAAGACGGAACAAGCGAGGGCGCCATCACCAAAAACAATAGGCCTCTTCATCTTACCATAATACACCTTCATGCCAACTTTGAAGATGATCGAGGAAGAACTGCAGCCAGTATGGGTAGAGCACTCACAAGCACACCCTATTGAATTTACCTTTTCATATATAAAGATGGAACAAGTGAGGGCGCCATTACCAAAAACAATAGGCGTGTTTGTCTTACCATAATACATTTAGTACTACTATAGTAAGTACACTTTCATACCAAATTTGAAGATGATCGAAGAAGAACTGCAGCCAGTAGAGCGCTCATAAGCAGACCTTATTGAATTTACCTTTTCATGTATAAAGACGGAACAAGCGAGGGCGCCATCACCAAAAATAATAGGTGTCGTCGTCTAACTATAATACACCTTCATGCCAAATTTGAAGGTGATCGGAGAAGAGACGCAGCTGGTAGAGCGCTCACAAGAAAATCTCTGTGGCGGCGCAGAGATGTTAAAGACCTACCTGGTATGTAACCCGAATGTTACACTCCCGAGTTCATAAATAAAGAATATCACACCTGGGATTAAGTTTTGACAGAATAATCCAATGACAAACTTTATTAGCTTGTTTGTCGTTCAACAAAGTACATCATTCAATTCAATTTGTTCACAGACTCAATTGTAACCTTTGTTACATTAGCATAACAAAATATTTGCCAGTGTATAACGATGATTCGACTCGTTGCTGTCTCTTTGTCTTTCTCGCCGGTTATCCTGTCGACGAGCCCAGAGCAGTCACAAACCAGTCGTACACGGTAGCTGATGCAATGTTCAGTAGCCGTCAGTCACGCTGAACCAAGCAAAGGCTGGCCAAAGCTCTCATCCAAATATGTATCTAGTCAAAAGAGTTTACAAGACACAGGACTTTCCTAATTGTGTCTTTCTGATCAATAATATTTCTTCAGGAGTATGGAAGTCCACTCCAACATCTGATCTGATGTATTATCTATACATACTTGCCTCATAAACCTATATGAGCGCAGTAGACATTACACATCGCAATCGTATACATTCAACTGTTTGTCAATCCATTTTGACACACAAGTATACAAGCTTACGGTCAGTGTGTTCTGAATTATATGCAACACTGCTGCCACAAATAAAGCTTTGATCTATCTGATCGACTTGCCAGTATCAGTGCTTGATTTGGGGTCTCCAAATATTTGTGACTCCCATTCAAGTGTCTCCCAGTTTGAGTGGAACTAATGCTCCATGCATATAATAATTACACTGAGCAGTTGTACACTATACCACGCACGTACTGTTAACATGTATACATTATAAAGAGCATGAATATATTTATATAACCTTTTTATATTATATTCACAATCGCACTATTCCCCACATAATTCTTTGCAAGGTTTTTCACTTCTAGTGACTAGTCCTCCCCCTCTAGAGTTAAACATTCCACAATTCAATAGTGCAGTGACCTCTGCCACTCACAGCCTAACGGTCAGTGGACATAAATCTGTCAGTCCAGATGAAAGGGGGGGGGGGGAGTGCTGCACATTGTAGACCTCAATGTTTACGAGCATAGCCTCACTTTCTTGAGTGTGAGGGTCTACAGGGCATTTCAATATGTATGTAATCAAATTAACATCTGACTTCTAATTCCAAGTCAGTTTCCCAATTTTGTCTGTCTAATAATGAACTTGAGTGTATGCACAATCATGTCCATTCATAAACATTCAAAGTGCAAATACATTGCAGTGCATTGTAATATATCTTCAAATAATATACAAGCATCAATCATCGATCATCAGTACTTTTGGCATAACATATAATAACTTCGGAATTTATATACATGATATCAGAGTCTTCTTCTTAACAAGCAACCTCCATGTCTATTGATTGGGGTTCATAATTACAAACACTCTCCAATGCAATACATAACATGAGAAATACAATGACTTACCTAGTCAAAAGAGCCAACACTCGTTTTCACTACAAGTTGCTCCACACGGCAGTCAGTGGATGTACGTGCCACAACCAGTTGTATCACAAGCACATAAAATTTGTATGAGAATACAGCTGATGCTTGTGAGGGTCTACCAGTGTTTTGTGGTAACCTCTCAGCAGATAAATGTGTGAAAAACTTTATGGATCACACAGTCAATGTAACAAGCAAAGTGGGTGCAGGCCTCAAAGCGCTGGCAGGAAGCAGATATGCCTTTTTACTCCAAAGCTATGGGCTTTTATACTTTTCTGTCTCTATGTAAAATGTTAATATTACAAACTTTCTCGAGAAAATCAGAAACTTCCAGGAAGTTCACTAACAAGCAGGAGTTTCATTGGTTCATGTTTCTATGACATCATTCAAAGTCTGCCTCATTGGCTAGAGGTCACTCATTCCCCTTGACTTCCAGGAACATTACTGACGTACTGACCATCCACTTGGCCAGACAAAGTCTTAACATTGACCAAGGGCAGTAACGACAGGCTTTCCAGTCACTCTCGAGCATTCTGGCTACAGGGCTTTAAAGGACAAGTCCATCTTCATATACATAAGGATTGAGAGAATGCAGCAATATTAGTAGAACACATCAGTGAAAGTTTGAGGAAAATTGGACAATCCGTTCAAAAGTTACGAATATTTTAAAGCTCAAACAAAGTTCTGGTACGCCTGCAAAAGTTGTCAAATTTTGCTCCAAAATGTGAACGTATGCCTAGGAAATGTGCGGAATAACGCTGTAATAACAAGATATTCGATGGGTAACGACGAAAATGGGAAATATTAACCAAAAACGTTCAGTCTCAGAACTTACCCGAACGGGGTCAGGCTAGACTCAGACTCGGGGATAACTCGGCCTCGCTTTGCTTGACGGCGGGATGAGTGGTATTGGTTGTCCCTCTAGATTGTACAGCGTTGTACTATGCATATGGGAGCGGCCTGTATAAACTACATTGTAGCGTTCTGGCCCTGGCTACTCGCAGTGATGGTCCGAGTTGTTACAACACGCGCATCAAAAACCTCTTTGGCGCACATGCAAAATTAGTGTGCGCCTCTCAAGCACCTCTAAAAACAATCAAAGACGCTTGATAAACAACAACAAAAACTTCAAAGACCGCGCGTCTCAGCAACTGAGGTGATGTGCGTATAGACCGATTCAAGTGACTGTTCATGGAAGTGCGCCCTCTTAAGGCGACGCCATTACTGGGGGCCAACCAGGCCGGGTCGGCAAGCGCCGTGCGTGCGTGGCAAGGGTGCCAGCGGCAGCCAGTGCTTTTACCACCCGGCGCCAGCCGGCCAGCTAGCTATCTCTGGCGCTGGCAGCGATCGACGCATCTGGATTTGTGACAACTCTAACGTCTACTTTTTTTTTCTTTAGCTAATTAATAAAATTAAACAACTTATACCGGCTATGAGCGAATGGGTAGATGGCATATACGGCTGTAGCCAAAACAAGGTAAATATCGGTACGATCCGTGAGTGGAATTGTAACACGTTAGACTCTACTTTCTTTTGCGATGACCTGGGTATAGGTACTCGCGTGTAAGCCCCTTAACATTAGATCTATATTCACATTTGTGTAAGAGGATAAAAAACACCTGGGGAGAACTATGGCTAGGCGCAGACAGACGTCTAGATAGTAAGCCTAGACTGTTGAGCAGTTAACTGATATAATTAAATACAAATAATGAATCAGTTTTGAGCTAGATAGTAGATATGGCGCTATCAAAGCAACTAATAAAATCAGTTAACTTAAACCTTTTTAGGCTTTTGCCTTTTCTCGGACCAGTGGGGTAAAGTCTGTCTAACGTTTTTTAGATCTTGTCTAGAATTCTAGGCAACAGTCCAGACTAGATCTATACCCGTCTAGACCTATTGACTTCTACCTAGAACCCTCTAACGTTAGCTATATCCTATATCATTTTCGGTTGTCACTAACTTCCGGCAAGTCTAACTAAGTAAACCAAACTGAAGGCAAATCTAGGCGTTTCTAAGCCGTACAAACTTAAGAAGTTAATTTACGTCAATGTCAACAACCAAACATTCTACTGTTTAAGGTCTAAGTAACCTTGCATTTAACATCGCGCTAACGCCTAAAATTATAATCTACAAAAGTGATTTTCAAATCAAACTTTCTTAATATGAATTATGCTTATGAAACGGATGTTTGCCACCATTCATGGCAGTTTAATATCTATAAGTATCACTTTATCAAAAATTAATTCAAATTCAGAGTTCCAGGCCCAATGGTCAATTTAATGCTGAACGCTTAGTGAAGAAGTAAAAATTTACAATATAAGATTTTTTTTTTACACATCTTGAAACATACATTTGGCTGTAGTGTAGGCTTTAAAATGTTTGTCATATCCAATGTAGTATACTAGTAGCCAGGAAGTGTATTCTAACTTTTGTAAGTATTGCACCAAGCATTTGATATATATATATATAATTTATATATATATATATATATATATATATATGAAGAGTTTGTTCGCAAAAGCCGATAAGTCCATTTTTGAAGATTTTGAAGTACCTTCTCTGTCATAAAGTACAAAATAATACCTTTTAAATGATATATTGGTCACTACATACTAAGGTACATTTTTGAAGTTATGGTCAAAAGAAGCCAAATTTTTCTTATTATTCTCTTTATTTTTCTTGACCTTTAATCGCAAATATCTCCATTTGGCAAATATGGACTTATCGGTTTTTGCGAACAAACTCTTCATATATATATATACATGTATATATTTAATTAATTCTCAAAATCTTTGATCTGAACCATCTGTCTTCTAAAATGAACAACTGTATTTCACGAATATGAATATGCAGTGATTTAGCCTAATCAAGAGAATCTATTAGGCATAGGCCAAAGTTTGTTTCAAAAATCTGTGCATTTTTTATACCGCTGTGTTTCACTTAAGTGTATATTATATTCACCATGCGTCAGTAGTGTCTAAATTTCACACACTGACGTGCAGCTTCCGTTTCCGTTTTTTCGCGTGTTATTTTATTTTGTGCACCCAACAACTGCACAATATGTGGTTTTTTTTTTTCTGATCCTTTGAAGCTTTCATTAATTTCAGATCGATATGTCTGAATTACTCAATTTGTCCAAAAGAAAGGCATTAAATGCCGCTGAATGACTTTTCCACAGTGAGTAAAACAATCACAATTTTAGCGCGGCGGTCGCCGACCCAGCGGCCGCCGGCGGCGCATGCGGCCGCGCCCGGCTAACTATGCGCGATGGGTACGCTGGGCTGCTAGCTGCAAGTGCAACTCGCTGGGTAGCTAGCTCGCTGGGAGCCCCCGTTGGCCCCCAGTTATGGCGGCCGTTATAGCGCCGCTAGCGGCGGTAGGTGAATAGGCCATCGAAATTGAAACGGTCTATACTAGTAGGCTTGAGGACCGCGCGCTGTCCATTTGTTTTGTACAGGATTAGCACGCACTTTCCTGTCTGCTCATCAAGGCCTCGTTTGGTACCCATAGTATAGAGTACTAATGAACATGGTGATCACGAACTGTGTGTAAATTGTGTGAAATAGGGTCGAGTTTTCCCTGTCCTGCCTGAGACCAAGTTAGTCTGGAGCCTTCTGGAATTTTTTTCTCAAAATACTCCAAAACGACTCATCTTTCCTGCAAACCGCGTCAGCCAGGTAAGTTTCTTTGTAGACTCTTTCGATATATTGCAAGCAAATATGAAATGGTGCCAGACGGGTTCTCAGGCCCTTACCAGAACTTTGTTTTCACTTTAAGTATCTGCGCAGTCACTGCTGGAAGAGAGGGCTACTACAGTGTATGATGTCACATGCGTACAACTATACAAGGAAAATAAAAAGAGAATTTCACAAAAACTTTACTTTTTGAATAAAGTGCACATTTCTTCGACTTGCTACTGACATATGTTAAGGGTAATATTATTCCCCCTGCCTTCTGAAAGAGAGAAGTCGAGTGAGTGTTCTTTTGTTATGCGAGAAAAATGAAAATATGTTGAATTTTCTTTATTCTTTCTTTATATCGTTGTACTCATGTGACATCACAAGCTATAGTAGTCTTTTCATCCAGCCGTGACTGAGCAGAAACTTCAAAAATTCATAACTTTTGAACGGATTGTCCGATTTTGCTCAAACTCTCACTGATGTGTTCTACTAATATTGCTGCATTCACTCAACCCACATGTCTATGAAGGTGAACTTGTCCTTTAAAGTTGCACTCCTGTGACCTTGGTCACTGGAGCTGCTGCCTATAACCAGCATAGCTACATAACATATTGTTTATACTCATGCAAACACTGATCTAGGTAACATACTAGACAAATCATATAGCATAAGTCATAAAAAGCACTCAATTAGGGTATAGAGACATAATTATACCTCATTTGCATAAATTATGTATTAAACTTAACCACTGCACAAACATATCTCTTATGCTGAAGTGCGTGGATCACACTTTGTTCTGAACATATGACATGTCAAATAATAATCTTGCAAACAGTTATACCCCTTACAGCTGTTAATATAACATAGGGATATCTGTAATATACAATGTAACACAAGCAGAGAAAATCTAGTAATGTATGGAGTTACCCTACTTTAAGGTACACGCAAAGCTAGCCTAAACAGTTCATTGGAAATTAGGGGGGGGGGGCAGAGAAATGGGAGGGGAAAGCAATAAGAGGACAGAATTTGGGCTAGACACGCACTCTACGTCATTGTCGCAGAAGATGTGGGACTACAGTTAGAACCAGTCTACTCTGTATAGGCTTTGCCCATGGTAGGACACTGTCTCTAAATCCCAAAGCAACTACTACTTTGTCCTAACAAGAATGACCTTCCTCTTCTGAGACATGGTCCTTTCATTTCTCTTGATGTGCCTACACACCAACAAAAGGGAGGGGTGCTTAAAACAATATCCCTAGACTAGCTAGCTTGCTCCATCCTTGAGTTTTATTACACCTACATAGTCTAACCAGGGGGGTGGAAAAAGATGAGCAGGGACGTTTGACAGGGCTTGACCAGTCTCAATACACACAGGCTGACATTTCTGGAGAAATCTTAGTAACCCAAATTTTGGTGGGGTTACACCTAAAAGAGTGGGAAGATATCAAGGCCCAAGCCGCCGATAGACAAAGCTGGAAGAAGATGACGGTACCGCCTCATGCGTCGGACGACGCGGGAGCTACTAAGTCTAAGTAAGTAAGGCGGCGGCGGCAGCGGCGAACGCGGCGCGACGAGGCCAAATCCATAGTATTAGTAGACGGCGAGTTGTAATGTTCTTCAAATTTTCTGTAGATTTTGACTTTTTGTATTATTTCCCCTATTTTTCGGGTGCTGATCACGAACCCACTTGTTGCCATTTTTCTTAAAGACGTCTTCAGCCGTTGCCATGGCAACGCATTCTTTTCCTTAAAAGAACATAAAAACATTTTGTAAGCACACAAAATATGTCATTCCCTACCATCTTTAATCAAATTTTAAAAAAAATACAATTATTGTAATGTCATGGTTACCTCAAAGCAGTGATGGTTACCATGGCAATAGCTGTTACAAAGAAAAATGATATTTCCATGAAAAGCAATAAAACATGACAAGATTGAGCCGAATATTTATCACAAATTGCTATCTTGATTATCAGCTTATTCTTCCACTATGTTAATTTTACTTCATTTTCATTGCTATAGCAACAACATGACAAAAGCTGGCTTTTAAAGAAAAAATAAGCATTGCGATTGAAAGAAAAGCAAGAATAAACTAGACTCGGAATTTGTCAAGACTGACAAATTAGGTGATGCGAATTTTTTATAATCAATGATTCGAGTCCTGATCGCAATAGGCATGACCATATAGGTTTCATCTGTGTTTAGAGACATTGGCCGTGTGATATTTGGATTCTCATTTAGAAAAGAGAGTCAGGTCTGCCATCTTTGGTACCAAATTCGGTATACACTATAACGAAGATACAGAATGAAGTATATTTGACCATTGACCAAACTTTGCACAGCCAAGATGGCATCTGAGCAAAAAGTGGTTATTTTGTGAAATGATTCTTGTAACATGGTCTTTGCGTGTGCAAAATATGGGAAAGATAGGACATGACATGTATTCACCAAGATACAGGATGAAACATTTATGACCTTTGACCCTAATTTACAAACCCAAGATGGCGTCTGATCAAGTAGTTCTTACTTTATGAAATAATGTATGTGACATGAACTAAACATGTGCAAAATATGGGGATAATAGGGGCTTTTTTTGTAGAGTTATTGCAAAGAAAGTTGCAGAAACAAAGAAATATCTCAATACATCGAAGATAAGTTTGATTTCAACCCAGTTTTTTGCCGTGATCTCGGCGTCGTATGAAAAAATGGAGAGAACGTAAACGATAGCTCAAAGTCTCAGCTACAACATATTAAAATCTGGGAGAAATTCACCGAAGAGTAAGTAAGCTAGTGCTCGATAAAGACCGTCATGTCAATTTTCATTTCCAGAATAATTCCCTCCCATAGAGATAACACGTAAACTGGTTAAATTTGACAAGGTTAAATTATATCCATTTTCACGAGGTGAAGACATCATCCGATTAAAACTTTGATTGAACAAAACTTAAAGAGTATTAAATTGGCTACAACATACGAAAATCTGGAAGAAATTCACCGAAGGGTAAGTGAGCTAGTCGTCAATAAAGACAATCATGTCAATTTTCACATCTAGAAAAATTCCCTCCCATAGAGATAACACGTCATAACGAAGATACAGGAAGAAGTACATATGACCTTTGACCCCACTTTGCACAGACAAGATGGCCTCTGAGCCAAAAATGGTTATTTCATGAAATGATCCTTGTAACATGATCTTTACGTGTGCAAAATATGGGAAAGATAGGACATGTATTTATCAAGATACAGGATGAAACATTTATGACCTTTGACCCTAATTTACATACCCAAGATTGTGTCTGATCAAGTAGTTGTTATTTTGTGAAATAATGTACGTGACATGAACTAAACATGTGCAAAATATGGTGGTGATAGAGGCTGTTTTTCTTGAGTTATTGCAAAGAAAGTTGCAGAAAGAAACATCTCAATACAATGAAGATAAGCTTTAATTTCAACCAAGTTTTTGGACGTGATGCCGACTCCGTATGAAAAAACAAAGGGCACATTCACGATAGCCCAAAGTCTCAGCTACAACATACTAAAATATGGGAGAAATTCACCGAAGCATAAGTGAGCTAGTGCTCGATAAAGATAGTCATGTCAGTTTTCATTTCCAGAAAAACTGCACTCCCATAGAGATAACACGTAAACTGGTCAAATTTGACAATGTTACCTTTAATCCCTTTTTACGAGGTGATGCCGTCATCCAATCAAAATGTTGTTATTATATGACTGAAAGACCATTGAATAAGCTGCAACATATTGAAATTTAGACGAAAATCGACGAAATAATAATCGAGATACGCTTGAGTGAACTTGAAATTTGATGACGTCATTTTGAAAATTTACTTTTTTTACTTTATTAAGAAATTTGATATCTTTAAATCATTTTTCCTACATCGCCAACCCATGAAATGACATGTACAACTCATCAGCTTTCAGAATATGTAAAGAAAATGAGCGGTCACCGTCCATCCTGACGAGTAAATTCGGATTCAAAATTGGCGTTTTTTTTGCATTGTTGCACTGTGTATCGCCATTGACGCTCGCGCGGAATTTTAACTTTGACGGGCCCGTGTGACGTCATATTGAGTCGGATTGACTTGAAACTTGGTAGAAATATTCCTTGACATTTTAAGCATCCGATAAGTGTGAAAAAACGGGAAATTTCTATTGCGTATGAGCTGTGCGTGTGTATATGTGCGCGCGCGTACGCGTCCGTCCAATTTTTTCAATTTTTCAAAAAAATGCTCCAAATGTTCTGAAACGTGTGCAAAAAAAAATTTGAGCTCGATTTGAGCATACAAATATTTCAATGCGCGCGTACGCGCACGTTTTAAGAAAAAATATGAATTTTGATTGTCTGAGTAGAATGCGCTTGACTTGAAATATATGTGACGTAAATTTCATTGAATTTTCATATTCCATTAAAGAGATATGATTGAGAATGTGTTTTCATATAATGACGTCATAGTGACGTCACGGTCGACTAATCACTATGATTTTATTAGGAGGATCGTCTTTGGGACATGATACATGAACGGTATAATTTTGACATTGATAGGAAGAGGACTTTCCGAGATTAGCGATACACAATTTTTGAGGAGAAAGAAGAAAAACAAAGAATCAGTACAGATACAGAAGGTGATCCGAGAGGATACTCGGATCACCTAAATACGTTGGTAGATGATAAATTTCTGTGTAGTGAGATTTTTTTTCTTTTTTTTTTTGGTGCTGTTTCCTTTATTTTGTGGGTGCCGAACACGAATCCACCTGTTGCCATATTTGTACATGACATCTTTCGCCGTTGCCATGGCAACAAATTATTTTCTTTTAAAGAACATAAATGTATCTTCATTAAACATCATACAAATATACTATAAACACCAATAATAAGTCAATATAAATATAATCAATATTATTTATAAATAAAATTCAATCAAATTAACAATCACAATTTCCAATTGTCACAGCTACCTCAAAGCAATGACGGTTGCCATGGTAACAGCTATTTTTTAAATAAAGAAAATGATTTTATCATCAAAAAGCATGAAAACATGAAAAGTTTGAGTAGCACACTCATATCAAATTACTATCATGATGATTATCAGGGTTTTTTTTCACTATGTTCATGCCACATTGTTATCGTTGCTATGGCAACAACATGATCTTTTTTTCCCCAGAAAGGAGAAGTATCTCATTAAAAGGAAAAAAAAAATAAATGATCAATTTTTGTAGAGTTTAATTTTTTTGGCTCTTTTCTGTTTTGGGAATGCTGAAAAGGAATCCACATGTGGCCACTTTTCTAAATTGTCTTCACCGTTGCCACGGCAACAAATTATTTTCTTTAAAAGAAAATTTTTTCTTCATTTAACATCATTAGAACATGTTGCTAAGGCCAAAATATGTCAATATATATATTTCTCTTCAATTAATTAAAAACAATCCCTTTTTTTTTTCAATTTCATTGTTACCTCATAGCAATGACAGTTGCCATGGTAACATTTCTGAAAAAGAAAATACTGATATTTTAATGAAAAAAATTAAAAATATGACGAGATTGAGAAGCATATTCATTACAAATTATTATCAGCTTTTGTTTTCACAATGTTCATTCCACATCATTTCTGTTGCTATAGCAATCTGCTGGAAATCACTACGGTCATTTAAGGTTTACAAATGTCTTAGAGACATTAATGCTGAAACAGAGTACATCATGACGAGAAAATTTGAACTTTTGTGGATGTTTTAACACATTTGCATTGCTTTTTATTTGTATTTAAAAAATTGAAATATTCCTTAACATGATGTTACGAATAGGAACAGAAATGATGTTCCATGAACAGAATTATGTATGGCTAATATTCTTGCTCATTTGTAAAACCGATACTTCAAAACTTATGCCATAATTTCAAGATTTTTTTTCTAAAAATTTTATGAATTTCCATGGCAACCATGATAAATAATAACCATTATTACAGATATTTAAGGTTTCGAAGGTGCACTATGATAAGAAATTCAAGAAGCTGTCTAAACCTTTGTTTTTACTTATTTTTTGTTTAGTATATTTTCCTTCCTTCTCTAATGATTTACATTATTTCTTTTTCTTTATAAGGTAGTTTTTCTCATGTTATTTCTATAGCAACAAAGATGTGAGATGAATATAGTGACAAAAAGAACCGACAGTAATTTGTAATAGATATGCTATTCAATCTTGTCATTTTTCATATCTTTCATGAAAATATAATTTTCTGTAATAAATTGTTGTTACCATGGCAACTGTCATTGCTATGAGGTAACCATGAACCTGGAAATTTTTGATTTTTTACTAAATCAAAAAGACGTGTTTATGTTGACACATTTTGTTGTTAACAGCATGTCTTCATAATGTTTAAAGAATAACACATGTTCTTTCAAAGAAATAATTTGTTGCTATGGCAATGGCTGAAGATGTCATCTAGAAAAATGACCATAGGACAACAATAATGTGGGATGAGCATAGTGAGAAAAAAAAGCTGGTAATCATAATAGGACCCTAACTGGTAATGAATAACCACTCAATCTTTTCATGTTTTCATGCTTTTTTTGATGAAAAAAATCATTATTTTCTTTTAAAAATAGCTGTTACCATGGCAACCATCATAGCTATGAGGCAGCTATGGCATTCGGGAATTGTGATTTTCAATTTAATCAAAGAAATATGTTTATATTGACATCTGTTGGAAATTACAGTATGTTTTTATAATGTGTAATGAAGACTACATGTTCTTTTGAAGAAAATCATTTGTTGCCATGGCAACAGGCAAAGATGTCATTTACAATAATGGCAACAGGTGGATTCGTGTACGCCACTCAAAAAATAAGAGAAAGAGCACAAAAAATCAAACTCTTTAGATTATCTACCGATTTATTTCATTCTTGCTTTCCTTTTAATTGAAATGCCTATTTTTTCTTTAAAAGGCACCTTTTGTCATGATGATAGCAACGAAAAGGAAATGAAATGGACAAAGTGGGAAAAAAGGTGATTGTCATCATAGTAGTTAGTAATCAATATTCCACTCGATCTTGTCAAATTTTCTTGCTTTTTCATGAAAATATCAGTTTTCTTTTAAAATAGTTGTTACCATGGCAACCATCATTGCTATAAGGTAACCATGGCATTATAAGAATTGTGATTTTTGATTTGATTAAAGAGATATTTATATTGACTTATTATGGTGTTTACAGCATGTTTTTATGTTTAATAAAGAATACATACCTCTTTTAAGGAAAATAATTTGTTGCCATGGCAACAGCTGAAGACGTTGGTTAGAAAAATGGCAACAGGTGGATTTGTGTTCAGCATCCCCAAAATTGGGGAAATAGCACAAAAAATCAAAATCTACAGAAAATTTTAAGAACACCCCAATATTGTGACAACTCGCCGTCTACTATATCCTCCGAACTCTGTTCGGGGGATACAATTAGGCATACACTCGCGCACGCGCTCAACCGCTGACGGAAGACTTGACCGAGGATAAGGGGAAAAAATATTTTAGCTTTTCAACGACACCATAGAAAAAGCCGCCGTGTCGCTACATTCAGACCAATTTCGATCCTTCGTGCACGCACTGAACGTACTTTGTTGATATTCCAACGATTTCCCGACATTTGTAAACACAAAAGTGTGTAAACACTAAAAGTGTGTAAACACTAAAAGTGTGAAAACTTAAGAGCTTCTATTCAAAGAGATTTTTCTCCTCCCCACCACTAGAGGGCAGGCTCTACAATGGAGTCAGTGATTTCATGGGGGCCGCTATTGTACCACTTAGTAATGGTGGACTTTGCGAACTAAGTATACATTTCAACAGCGCGTATTACGCGAACTTCTGAACTTTTACGTGAGTAAGCACTTGATTTTGGCTGCTCCTCGGTTGCTCGTTTGCTAGCGTGTTAATAGCACGAGGGGTGAGCCTACCGCCTCGTTGTCATCCAATGCTCCCCTTGCGCTAACAAAACAATGATACAGGGCGTATGAAGACCCCGCACTCTAGCAGTCACTGGGGAAAATCTCTTTGCTTCTATCCGACCTTAGACACTCAGATGCAAGTATTTTTACTGAATAACCAGTTTGAGTTTATGCATGTTTGGAGGTGATTCGACAAACAGGTGCGAAACAGAGTTCAGGGGTGCGAAAGTATCTTAGCACCCTCTTTCGTCTTATCTTGCCGGATAGTACTAGTAACGGGCTCACACCCGTAAATACAATGGAATGTCCCAGACCCCTTCACAAATTCGTACCAAAGATACCAAAATAAATGAAGAAAAAAATTGCTTAAAAATCAATGATGTAGTTCGGTAAAAAACTGAATAGCTGTAGATATTGAGTATGAATTCCTCTACAAATTGCATTTTGGTTGGAAGATGAAAGCTTTTCTGGTGGAATTTGAGGGGACTATATTTCATTGGGTACGTGTACGGAAAATGGGTGATTTTTTGAGTGACAAGAACTCGTAGTCTGGCTTTGCGGACCCCTGGACAGAATTTGAACTCAAGAATCCACCCTGAAAATTTGACGGATGAAAGGGTATATATAACTTACATAGGCAAGTGAAGCTGAAACACCTCATTTCTCCCAGCTATTTTACAGAATTTTTTGAAATTTGATTTTTAACACACATCCCTATGGGGAAATATTTATGGGTGTGAGCCCTATAGAGGATGCATGCAATGCACACAAGTCTATGGAAAGTATTCATCCCATACAAACTCTGCTGGTTTATGTTGATCTATTGTGTCAGATCTCTTCCTCCCTCCCCCTTCCCCTTCCTACCCCTACAACTCTACCTCTCTCCTCTACCCCCCCCCCCCCCAACTCTGTTTGGCTACAATTTCTTTTCTTATTATGTTGTTGTGGTACAGATAGATCTTTGTACATAGCAGTCATCAGTATCACACAACTTTAAATGACTGTATTATTTTAATGTATTTCTTTGTTTGGCTACCACTGAAACAGGTCAAAATCCATAAAGTTAGTCTGTTTGACACCAAGTATTTTGTAGGCAATAGTGAGATGATGACACCCCCATAATCAAAGATTACTGCCTGCATCTAGGTATTCATCTTATGAAGAACCGATCAACACTACACTTTTATTTTTTTTTTTAAAAACCTCAAAGGGCATGACTTTCAAAAATGTCCCTTTGAGAAGCTTTATAACCCTTGAATGTGTAATTTCCAATATGATGTAGGTGCAAATATCATCAAAAACACATTTATGATGTTTAAAAGTCAAATGAGAAACATGACCTCCACTATAGGGCTCACACCCGTAAATACAATGGAATGTCCCAGACCCCTTCACAAATTCGTACCAAAGATACCAAAGTAAATGAAGAAAACAATTGCTTAAAAATCAATGATGTAGTTTGGCAAAAAAATGAATAGCTGTAGATATTGAGTATGAATTCCTCTACAAATTGCATTTTGGTTGGAAGATGAAAGCTTTTCTGGTGGAATTTGAGGGGACTATATTTCATTGGGTACGTGTACGGAAAATGGGTGATTTTTTGAGTGACAAGAACTCGTAGTCTGGCTTTGCGGACCCCTGGACAGAATTTGAACTCAAGAATCCACCCTGAAAATTTGATGAATGAAAGGGTATATCTAACTTATCCAGGTAAGTGAAGCTGAAACACCTCATTTCTCCCAGCTATTTTACAGAATTTTTTGAAATTTGATTTATAACACACATCCCTATGGGGAAATATTTATGGGTGTGAGCCCTAACGGATCGGCTCATTAACATAATACGGGCTGCGCTTGCGGCTTATTAGCATACAGGCTCCAGCCGATCGATCCGAAGGGTATGAGTCCACGTACTCACTTCACGTACTCACTTCACGGGCCACAACCCGCGCGCGGCCATTTTGTCACCCCAAATTCCACATTTTCATGCGCTTACCGTCTCTCTCTTATCATGCATAAACATTTTCCCCTCGTCGATCAGCCAATCAAATGTTTGATCTGAAATAATCGCCAATATCTTCCTCGTGTCATACTCATTCTAACAATGCCAATTTCATGACTAAAATATCAATCCAAACATTTAAAAAAGTCATTCAAAAATTTCTTTTTCCCATTGATTTGATTTTTAAAAAATTTAAGGGTTTTTTTGTTGATTGATAAAAAATTATTGAAAGTTTTTTGCTGAAAATCATTGATATAATTTTGATATTTATTATTTTCTCTTCAAATTGGCCATTCAGTTTGCAAGTCTAATTGGGTAGAATTTTTTTTACGTGTGTCTGAAGTTCGGCAACAAATGAACAGAGTTTCCATCGTTTTTGACGTCGTGACCGTTCTTGGTCAATTTTTGAACATCCATGTGACGCTGAAGTGTAATTCTTCGTACCTCTTATACAGTACGATATTACCGATGGCTTTATCTGATTGTTGCAGTTGATTCGGAGAAATAACCTTGATCAGAGTGATCTTCAACTGAGTTTAAAAGCAGCATAATCGTGTTTTGACTGGGACACGCATCTGGAGTACGCCGGTGCCGTTGGGGTGACGTGCAGGTGAGTTTCCGTTCGCATTCGATGTGAGCGTGGTCCCATGCCGTACTATGCGCGTAGTGTACGCGTCAAAAACCACCAACACAACTTGTAAAAATTATTAAAAATTCACTTTTATGTATTACGACGCATTTGCAGGTCATCTTGTCTTCTTATAATATTCTGAATCGCTACCAATCATTTTGTAAGTGTTTGATCCCTAACTTTGACACACAGTTAGCTTTTCAAATGTGTGTGATCATTTATTGTAGTCTAAATATTGGTGATGATGGACCATTCTTATATCTCATCTGATTAGATATGAACATCACATTGACACATTGTTATGAATATGAATATCATCATATTGACCTTACAAATTACCTACAGTGCTATACCCATAGGCGTTGGAACTTTTTTTTTTTAATATAGTGGGGGGGGGGATGACTTTTTTTTTCCTGCGCCAGCTCCAGTGGTCATGCTTTTAAGTTTTAATGCATGAGGCGAGGGGTGTCGTATCTTTGCGTAATACGTGTACATGCATCTTGGCTTTCGTCCGCAGGCTGCATGCTGGATGATTACGCTGAAAAGTAAAGTAAATAATAAAGATTTTTGAAAAAAAGTTCTTGAGCCCTGATTTCAGGGGGGGGGGGCACTGTATTTGTACAGTAACTACATAAAAATTCAAAACAATATTTAAGTAGTCAGTATACTGCTTTGGTATTTTCCTGCCAGATGTACACAGACTTGATCTGCATAATCATGAAATACATGTATCAATATTCAGTCTCATTCGCATTCAAATTAACATCCTTTATAGACAATATTATTGTATGGATACTTGAGAATCACTAAATGTTGGTTCAAACTAGGTGATGAACAACATGCACCCTGGAGCAAGTTTATTCAGGTACATGTATCTCCTCAGTCCTTTAAATGAAATTTGATATCTGCATTTTTGATGTACTTAAGTGTATTTGCAATGTATAAAAGTATTAGGTGCAATTCTACTGCGAGAAACTAAAGGACCATCACCTGAGTCGGTGAATGCTCACCCGCTTTCTTCTTGGTCGTCTTCTTTGCTGCTTTCGAAGCAGCCATCACGATAACAATTGATGCAATACGTAGTGAGTCAGAGATTAGTGTTTGATTCATACTGAAGCAATTACAGTCTATTGTCTTCCTCTAGTTTCAGTAATCATAGATTTCCTTTGCATTCACTCATTGTTTGATCACTTTATTTTTTCCTGTTTCTGTGATAGGAAGCTGGGTTCAATAAGATCCATTGTTCTTCGACTGATCGGAGATGAAGCTGGAGCTCGTCTGTGAGGGAGAAACGTCTCAGGTTGCTCCTTATGTTGTTATGGTGGGAGTGCATTCCTTCTCCCCCTCGCTCACCCATGAGGCCAAGCCCACCTCCCCAAAGCTGGTACCACGGGATGATGTTGTCTTCGACAATGTTGAGTTTTAATTTTCAAAAGGTGTAGTTCAGTTTTTGTGAAGTGATAAGGGAAGGTCACATACTGGCTTAGGCTTGGGTATTAGAATATAAAACATCTGACTTCTGTTGAGTTTTACTGTATAAGCTATTTGTTTCACATACATAATTTCTTTGTGATTTTATGACTAGATTGGGAAGTTAGCAAGAGTTTAATTTTAGAATTTTAGTAATGTTTCCTTATAAATAGACAAATATTGGAAAGGGAAATTTTATGAAGACTTACTCGTGAAGATACCCCCCCCCCCCAGCAAAATATATAACTTATACAGTACTAATATGAAAATGACAGCTTGTATCTACATTACACTGACAATGGAATACATGTATATCCTATGTTCTGTCCCCCCTCAAAAGTAAAGGAAATAATCTATACATAACACTGCAACAAAGAGCCTATTAAAAAGTAATTTATATGATATATTTTATATATGAATTTATAGTTAATATTGTCATAAATTACAAGCTTATATTAATCATTTTAATAAACAGAAAAAAAAAATACATTACCTGTCCAAAGTTGCCATCCTTGAGAATTGCTGTTTTGTTTGTGGATTTTGCTATCATTTCTTTTACAACTTTGGCTGCCATTGCCTCTGTTTGAGATGGTGTGAGGTCATTGCATGTGTTTCATGTTTTTTGTGATACTGGTGATCGTGGAGTGCTGCAACAGTAATCACGCATGTGTGTTTTGAAATTGATGATGCTTTTTAGTGGGGCCACCCTTGTTTTTTTTAGTGGGGCCACCCTTGTTTTTTTTTTTCTATGGCCAGTGAACATACACTGCATATGCCAACATGAGGATCTTGCTCCCGAGTGACAACATTTGTGGGCATTTTTTTTTCGAGAGAATTCAATTCAGTTCAGTTCAATTCAAGTCAAGTCAATTCAATTCATTTTTAATTGTCCAATAAAAACATCACAGGAAATTCAGTGCTGGATTTTTACATATAAATGACAAAACAACAAATACAATATAAACATAGAGAGAAGAAAACAACACGAAATAGTACGTATGATAAATAGATAAACAACCGAACACGTATGCAAAGTCAAACTGAAAAGAACAATCGTATAAAAACATGGCATAAAAACCGGCTCCATTGGCATGAAAAACTGTAGACAGAAAGATCCGTCTGTCTGGAGGAGTCTTTTATTTATTTATTATTATTATTATTTTTTTTTTTTTGACGTTATCGCTATCCTGGGGATCCGTGAAGCCAGACGTAGTCTCCGCGGAACGTTTCCCTGACGACCAGATGCAGACCGATCTTTCGGTCAAGAAAAACTCCAGACACCTTCCCTGTTACTGCGTTCCCAATCTCTACCCCCCCCCCCCCATGTCAGCCAGTGATGCGATAAACTGAGACAACTCATATCAGCTTGCCCTAAAATACAACACAGCATCCAAATTAATCCATACAAAACAATATCAATGATTATATCATTATATAAATTTCTTTGCAAATCCCACCAATATTGCACATAATCACTTTTACAAATTGTGAGATATAATGATAACTAATAATCATTGCAGTTGTGCGTCAGCTTGCCAGAATATATATATATATATATATATATATTGTATAACATTATATATACATTGTATATAAAGGGAGGATAAGCGGTAGAGAGAAAAAAAAACAAAGAGAAAGGAAAAAATAAAGGAAAGGAATCAGAAGTAAATAACATACATACAGTATATCAATCATCATTGCTATGACATCATAGATCCAAAAATTGTAAAATCCCAAGATGAGGTGATGATGATAATGACCAGTCAATGTCAATGACTAAAAAAGACAAGATTATGATGGTATAAGCTGATAATGAAGGAGGCGATAATGTCGTGCAGATGATGATGATGATGGAGGTGATTATGATGATGGTGATGAAGGTGATGGTCAGAATGATAATAATGGAGATAAAAACACAGGATTTTCAGAATATTTTTCTGTTTTACAGTATCGCCCATCCCATCCCATCCCAACAACTCTCCAGTCCATGCAAAATTCACCACATATTTACACCCGAGACAGATGGTCCCGATGGACATCCAAGCCTGTGTTAACACGGGCATGCATGGTGATATAAGTCAATCAAAAAAAAAAAAAAAAATCTGCCCAATTAGACTTGCAATTGGAATTACAAAGTCAAAGAATATGAATCACTGATCAAAGAAAACACAAAAGGCACTATGGAAAAACTTTGGTTAATGTTTGAAATACGTTCAAAATTTGTAAAATAAAATGACTAAATATTGTGGAAAATACGCATGGGACTAACTGCGTTGGCGATGTGTTGAGGCAGTGAAAGAAAGGGCGCTTGATTAACGTAATTTCATATTGTTACCATTATCTGTATGACAAAGGACGATGAGGGGTCTTTCATTTTTCATAAATCCACTTTTTCGGACAATGTGACATTGAGATTATTTCAAAATTGCCGCCGAAAGGTAGTTCTCGATCTTTTACCGTAGTGACAGCTGGCCGTACAGGAAGTGTGATTTATTAAATCGGCCGAAAGTGATCAGCGCCCCCACCACTCGTTGTCCGAGCGACACGAGCGTACAGTGAGGAACGAGCAATAACGATCGATCGAGTGGTAAGCAAGTGGAATTTATGTAATGTTAGGCCTAGGCCCCTACTGTAAAACACGATTTTTTTTTTCTCGGCATTAAATTTTCACGAGTTGCCTCAAATATTCACAGCATACACAAACTTTCGCGTGCATCTCTATTTCGCGAATTTCGCGTGCATCTCAATTTCGCAAATTTCGCGAGAGCCAAAATTCGCACGCAAACGTTCCCCGTTTTACAGTAGCAGATGACGTCCGATTTGCGTGATTTAGCCAAAATGGTGATGGTTTCCCACTACCACTCCAGAGATGGTTTCAAAGATGATGACAATTATCTTGTTTCTAAGATAGGGCTTCATAACAAGGGGTCTAATGGTGATGGTGAAGGATAGCCGCTTATAACATGTGGCTTTTCGTTGCGAATCGAAGTTTCGTTTTGAACGATGAGTTCCTGACACGCAGTAAGAGCAGAGTTGCAAACATCGCGCCCCGCACGCACGTCTGTTACATCTCGCCGCGAGAATTAGAGTCAAACACACACACACACACCCGGATACCCCAAACCTTACCCTAGAGACTCTAACGTTAACTGTAACCCTAAAGTCACCTAAATTTAATCTAATTTAATTCAATCTAATTTTTGCATATAACGCACACAACCCTGCGTAAACATATGGGGACAAATCATAAGCGTCACAGCTCCAAAACTCAGACTACGATGTGTTGTTACGATGTATAGTCCGTGCTACTGCTACGCTGCTGCTGCTTCGCTTCCCGGCATCCCGCCCGCGCTGCGCTGGCTGCTGTGTTGATCCTCACTTCGTCGTCACAATCTATATCTCAGAGACAATATGCAACGGAGAAGCTAGTGTAGGCCTACGTACATACCAAAGCAGACGAACTTGTTACGAATTCCTGTCTTCAAACATCGCATGACTTACCTTTAAGAGTCTGGAAAATGAGTGCAGGGACGATAACAGCAAGAATATCAAGAGGTATTGGCATGCTTTCGACTTTTGGTCATACAGCTTGCGGGAATTCTCGTAACACTAACAGCAAAGATCTCTGGAGCCTGTTCAGGAAAGGCTGCCTGATCGATTACTAGTATTACGAATACGAGTGGTGTACATGTAAACCCCGTTGAGGACCGAGGACGGTTTGATTTTGTTACAACAAATCGGTATCGGATCGGAAATCGGCAAAATGATCGGCAACGTATTTTTGCGTGTTTTGCGTGTTTTGTTTGTTTTTACTGCCCCTAGGCCCCGGCCCCCTTTTAAACAAGGAAATATAAATTATCTATTTAAAAAAAAAAAATGTTCGTTTTGGTATTCCTGACTCTCACAAATACGAACATACCAGTTACAGTTACAGTTACAGTTACAGTTACTCAACTTGCGTCGACGAAATATTTTACTATTTTATCCATTTGTAACAGAATTATTTTTAATATACTAATTTACGTAACCGATGTGTATATGCTTGCATCGGATTTTATCTTTTCGGCAATTTTGTTTTTCAAGGACGTGCTCGCGATTAAGGAGAAAAAAAGACAGAAAAATCGGAGGAAGAAGAAGAAAATATTGGTGCAACTAACATAATGCCTTCGCACTTTAACGTTGGCTTCAACTTATTCTTTGCGTCGCGATGATTTCCAATCGTCAGAAATTATCTTTTCTTCTGTGACATTATCATTGTTGTTACTTATCACGTAATTACAATTGTAAAGGTATGGTTGAATCGCATTGCATCATTTCGTTTGCCTTTTCTTACGTCAAGGATGACGCGCGAATTATAAAAAAAAAGAACGGCAAAAAAAATGAAAATGTGTATTTAAAAGACAAGTTCACCTCCATAGACATGTGGGTTGAGTGAATGCAGCAATATTAGTAGAACACATCAATGAGAGTTTGAGGAAAATCGGACAATCCGTTCAAAAGTTATGAATTTTGAAGTTTCTGCTCAGTCACGGCTGGATGAGAAGACTATATAGCTTGTGATGAGTACAACTATATACATAAAGAAAGTATAAAGAAAGTTCAAGATATTCTCACTTTTCTCACATAATAAAAGAACACTCGACTTCTTTCTTTCAGAAGTCAGGGGGAATAATATCACCCCTAACATAAGTCAGTAACTAGTCGAGGAAATGTGCACTTTATTCAAAAAGTCAAGTTTTGTGAAATTCTCTTTTTATTTCCCTTATATATCGTTGTACGCCTGTGACATCATACACTATAGTGCATAGTCTTCTCCTCCAGCAGTGATTGCACAGATATTTTAAAAATTCTTAACTTTTGAACGGATTGTCGGATTTCCCCCAAACTTTCAGTGATGTGTTCTACTAACATCGATCGTTGCCTGTACTCAATCCACATCTATATGAAGGTGAACTTGTCCTTTAACGCAGCGACATCGCACACTCAACCTACGTCGCTGTGTTAAAGTTTTTTTTTTTTTTTTAATGCATGATCGTTGGTATTTATATCACGTTACTAAATAGTTGCATCGCATTTTATCCTTTCTTTGCGTTTTTTTTTTTTTAAGATTGCGCCGCTACTGAATAAAACAGTGATGGAACTAGATGAGATTAGTGGTAATGGAAGAGGCACCACGCTATCGATGCTGCAATGTGACCTAAAAGTCTCCAATGGATCTTAAATCATCACTTTATAACATAATTTGTCAATACTTATTGCGTTAGTAGCAATAAAGTGTAGGTTTGCATCAGTTTTTTTAAATCCCTTCTTTTGTGTTAATATTTAGGGGATCACACAACAGTCAAACCTGTCTTAGCGGCCACTGAAAAATTCCCCGCACGAAATGGCTGTATACCATTCATATAATAATAGCGGTCACCGCAACATGCATCGCAACTTAAAGAAATGTTATTAATGATGAAAAAGTGGTAACAAACGATCACATAACTATATTCACTAGGCCTATATTTCGAATGTCAGTCAGTCCGAAAATGAACTTGGTTCGCAGTTCCGAAGGTTCGTTTAATCCAAACATGAAGCAAGGTTAGTTATTATATATTCCGAAGGTTCGTTGATCCAAAAATGAATAAAAGTTCGTAATTTCGAAGGCTCCCTCGATTTGACGTCCTGTTATTTCAAAATTTCTTTTAGGGTCCAAAGTGAAAGCGGTATGTTGGAGATTCGTTATTCCGAAAATGCATTAAAAAAAGTTAGTTTGAAGGTTCCAAAAAACGAAATAAAGATCGTAATTTGTAGATTTATTGACGAAATAAGATTGATTTGCCGAACGTTCGTTTGTCTGAAAAAAAAAAACAAAAAAAAAAACATCGTTATTTCAAAGCTTCGTTTATGCTATGCACTCTCGGAAATACCTGGTCCTTTATTTTTAATGTTTTTAACGGATCGTCCGATCACTGTTCCATAATAGATCTGTGTCGCTTTGACATGGATTTCTTTGCACTTTGACTCGAATCTAAAACGAAATGAAATACGTAATGTAATAGTGCGAAGGATCGTTAAATCAGTAAATAAAATTTTAAAAATCGTTCGAAAGTCGATAAAGAGATCCATCAATCCGGAAATTAAATAGATTCGCAATTTCGAAGGTTCGTTTGTGCACATTCACTTTTTTTTTCGCTAAAATGAAATTCAGTTAACGAATTGTATTTACTTCTCGGAAAAGAACAAACGCCATCATTGTCGGGTTAACGAATCTGCGGAATAAAGAACCTTAATTTCACTTCGGATGAATGAACCTTCGGAACAACGCCACACCGTATGTTTGGATTTAACTCACGAATCCTATATTTTCCGATTAACAAGTAAGTAGGCTATTTGTGATTCAGAATAACGAAACTTCGGAATATCAACAAGAAATGATTAAAGAACACAATAAATAGGATAAAATTCGATGGAAACATATATAGGTGATGAGTATCAACAGTTCATAAAAGATAAGATAATGTTAGACACTTTAAGTCTCATTTTCACCTACACAAAGTTAAGCAAAACGCAGCGTTTAAAGTTGCACCAATATTTTCTTCTTCCTTTTTTTTTTTTTTGCTTTTTTCCCTCTAATTCGCGCGAACCTTCAAAGTAAAAAAAAAAAGAAGCAAATTACGAAAGGAAATTAAGCGATGCCGCTTCGTATTGCACTGTTTTTCTTCTACCTCTTCTTCATTTTCTTTCCGTGTTATTTCTTCAAATTATCGCTTTAGCGTGATTTTGAAGTAAAAAAAACCCAAAAACAAATGAAAGGATAAAACACGATGCAAAAAATACACTTAAGTAACGTATCAACAATTATGTCATTAAAAAAAAACCACTTTCAGTCACATTTTCAGCGACGCAAGGTTACGCAATTGCACAGAAGAAAAGGGCGATACCGCTTCGTTATTATAGTTGCACCAATCTTTTCTTCCTTTCTTCTTCCAGGTTTGTTTGTTTGTTTTTTCATTTAAATCGCATGGTTCTTGAAATAAAAAAATAAAAATAACAAAAGGATAAAATGCGATACATATTACACTGTACAATTGTAATTACGTGATAATAATCAACACTACTCAATAAAGCATGTCAAAGAAGTAGTTCGGCCATTGGACGTCACATTAATTTCAACGCCGCAAAAATGCAGCGTTGACAGTGCGATGCTCCGTTTGTTGTACAAATATCTTCTTCTTCTTCCTTCGATTTTTCTTTTTTTTTTCTATATCGCGTGCATGCTCCTTGCAAAATCAAATCCTCTGTTTTTTTTTGTTTTTTTTTGTTTTTTTTTTTGTTTGTTTTTGTTTTTTTTTGGGGGGGGGGGGGGTTTCTTCGCTTTATGGGTCAGCAATCCACCAATTTTTTTTTCGAAGATCGGCGATCGGTTTAAAAAAAAAAAAAAAAAATCGTCGATCACGCATGATCGGTATCGGATGTGTTGTGGTGTGCAGCATGTGCGCATGCTGATGATGTCAGCGTGCATTTTGTATGAACTAGCGAAGTACTGAATGGACGGGGTATTGAGTAACACTGATAAGGTTTATTATGCACGATAGCCGAGAAACCGACATTAGCGAAGGACGCTAAATCCTGACAACATGCATGGACTCCTTACAACATTGACGCCCTCCTGACAACATGGACCTGACACACCCTACTCCTGAGACTGTAACTTGGCTACCTGCCCTACCTAAGAAGAATACTGTAGTAAGCGGAGGACTACACTGTATGGGCGGGGTACTGGCACACCCCGCCCCGAGAACTGATTATAGGAAAACGACTGATTATAAGAAAAACGACTAATTATAGGAAAATGGTCTAGAAGAAATACAGAAATATGGTTAATAACAAGATTGAACAGGTTAAATATCGATGTTATGAAGTTCGATTTAATGATAGCAAAGGAAATATGAAAGAAACATGGAAAACGATGAAGCATTGGGTAATAAGTGTGATAAAGTTTTTCTTGAAAGTATTATTTCAAATGGTGATATTGTAGATAAAAAAGATATAGTTAATATATTCAATGATTATTTTGTTAATATCGGTTTTAATATCACTAATGATGTGCAGTATTTTAACAGTGTTTATAAACGGCAGCTGAATGTAAATGAACGAACTGCATATTTTACTCCCATAACCAGTAAGGCGATTATTGATAATGTGTATGATTTCAAGAGTGGAACGAGCGCAGAATATGACGGTATTGACATCAATGTTGTTTAACGAATCATTCATCTTATTGCCTCGCCACTTTCATCTATTTTTAACGCTTGTGTGTCTAATGGTGTTTTTCCTGATAGACTAAAAATTGCGAAGGTCGTTCCTGTACATAAGGGTGGGAAAGTTGATGATTTAACAAACTATCGCCCGATTTCTGTATTGTCATTAGAGAAATGTCTTTATAACAAATTAACTTTTTGTCTTCGTGCAATATTCTCTCAGACAACCAATACGGTTTCAGGAAGGGGCACTCCGCATCGATGGCCTTTCTTGATTTCATTCATAAAGCTTCTTTACATAGCGTTAGATAATAAAGAATATTTTGTTGGATTATTTCTTGATTTAAGTAAAGCATTTGATATGTTAGATCATTCAATTTAGTTAAGTAAATTATATGATTATGGAATACGGGGAATTTATGGCATTTGTTTGAGAATTATCTGTCTAATCGATATCAGTTTGTATCTGTGAATAATCACTGTTCTTTTTATAAACCTATTCGCTGCGGAGTGCCACAAGGTTCAATATTGGGACCATTATTATTTTTGATATACGTTAATGATATTTGTGATTCATCTCAGTTATTGAGTTTTATACTTTTTGCCGACGGCACCAGCGTGTTCATGTCAAATAATGATATAACGGATTTGATTGACTCATAATGAGGAATAATGAGAAAATTGAATAAATAGTTGGTTAATAACAGATCAGTTTTGAATAGTAAAAAACGAAATATATGTTATTCACTAATAAAAAGGTAAATATTGATAACATAACTATCAATTTTAATGATCATGATATTTCACGTGTTGTTTCCACAAAGTTTTTAGGTGTATATATTGATAATGAATTAACATGGCGTGAACACGTTCGTGCCGTCTGCAACCGCGTAGCGAAATGTGTTGGTGTGCTTTATCGTCTTAGACATTTTCCGAAACGCGTATTCATTATGATATACACGATACTATGCTTTGATATTTTCTCACATTAATTATTGTAATGTAGCGTGGTCAAATTGCTCTGATTGTTTTGTGAAAAGGTTATAGTATTACAGAAAAAAGCAGTCCGATCAATTGCAAATGCCCCTTTTAATGCCCATACATTGCCAATTTCCCGTGAATTACACTTATTGAATGTATATGAAATTAATATGTTGAACACGGCCATGTTTATGTATACTTATAATAATGATCCACAGGTTTGCTGCCGGTAGTTATGTTGAGAAAGTTTAAGTTAAATAATATTGTTCATGATTATCATACGCGAAGTTCCGGTCACTTTCACCTTCCTTTGGTCCGAACAAATGCTTATAGAAACACTATTTTTTTTTTTATGGTCCAATCCTTTGGAATATAGTTTACCGCTTCTACTTAAAAATATCGCATTCCTTTCATGGTATCAAATACATCACTATCAAAATATGTTGAACCTTCATGCGGAATATAAACTGCCCCAGAGCTGAAAAAACTGGTAAAACAAGTGTTATCCATAAAACTGAATCTGAATTTGTTTCATCCAATATCTCATAGTTACTCATTTTATCTGAAATGATTATTGCGAGACCATGAACACCACCAAGAGCATGGGAACTTTTCAAATTCTTTTTCTTTGCAGTTATACAATGAAAGTCAGGGAAGTAAACCGGATCAATGGAGTCAGTTTTAGTTTCGGATAAACAGATTATATCAAAATTCTTTATGTATTCTGTAAAAATTCCGTAATCACACTTTTTCTTGAGACCGCATAGATCTAATAGATCTAAGTTCAGGCCTAATATTCTAAGATTGATTGTAGAAAAATTGCAATAATTATGGTCCTGTAACGCAAGATGTCCTTGAACTTCGCAGGCACGTGCCTCGAGTTCTATAGTTCAAGGTAAATACCAAGCTCTCTCATTTTGCGCTCATCCCACCCAAGTTGCATCATGACTCTATCAAGAGAGTCGATTACCTCCGGCGGTCTTCTCGTCCCTCTTAGAAATGAAGTGGATTTTCCCATCAATTGTCCATACTTTCAGAATTCCAGTGTCCTTCTTCATCTCTTGCACCACCTTGCTGCGCATTCTCGTCAGTGAAGTGACCTGCTATGAGCACAATCAAATATAACACGATCGACACACTCGGAGTTAAGAGAGAGATTGACTTTATTGGAAGAGATGCATTCAGCCAACGCTCGAGACAGACTGACCAAAACACTGGACTGCCTGGTCATAAATACATCGGTACATTGCTACTACCAGTATGGTGGTCCACCATGATGTGAGGACACCTGTCTCTTTAATCCCTCCGATATACAGTGATGTGATATTAAGCCCTCTGGCCGACAGAGCTCAGACACCCTGTCTGGTCCGAGTCTAGCCTGATTACATAATATACTACATTCCTCCCCCCTTAGATTACAACCTCCATTAAGTGATAACTTGCAACTGCATCAAAATAGAACGAGTTTTTAGGAGCTAGCAAAACTTGGAAAACGTCATGACAGTCTTCAACAGTTATATCATTAACACTGCCTTCACATAGCCAAATAACCTGAATAAAGTACTAAATGAAAACACACACAAAACCCACAAAATATTATCATTATATATCTTATCATTCGACCAGGTAAGGAATATGGGGTACATATCCTAGACATTACAAACATGAAGCAAAACAAAAATAAACAAAAGAAAAATTCAGAACATATTAACAGATAGTACATGAACAAAGTTTCCTAGGACAACATTCTACATGAGCAGCCATGTACGGACTATTCGCTTATAGGGTATAAGCGGCCTTATTGTCGTTGTTGTGAATAAGAGCATGACAACATATGGAATAAAAAAAACATTTGACTACGCTTGTTACTAACACTTACATAATTTACAATGGAGTTAGCGTCCTTTGAGACACATGTTCACTGAATAGCTACTCTGTCGTCAAACCATGGTGACCATGCGACACTCACAAACACAGAAAGTTTGGTCAGCATAACCCTGGAATTAAAATACCTGTATTATGCAAAATATGGTCACCCTTTATAACTGACCAGGAATTAACAATGCCAAAATTAGTACACGGAAGAAAGTCAAAACAAAAATCTGACATTTGTCCAAACAAACCAAATAATAAATATAGCATTTGAAGAGATGATGAGGGAGAGAATATAACTTCCAAACCATCATACTCATGACATGTATACACACAACGAAACTAAAACCCCAAACTGTGTACAAAAATTTAGTTTCCCATTAAGTATATCTTACAATAAACTCGCCCAGAATTACAGAACGAAGGAGTGGGGTTGAAGGCATTGTTCTAATGTTTCAATGTTCATGACTATGGACGAACAAGTTAAACAAACATGAACTTGACAGGAAATGCCGATTTTCAAGTAAATTTTTCAACATACTCGCTGCATTTGGGATTATACTACCCCGAACTTTTACAGTATAAATGAAGGCATGCCTAGATATTATCTTCGTTTCTGTGTAGGAATACAGACAACAAAAGGCACATAAGGAAAGAAAAAAACAAACAAAAACAAACAACTCAACTGATATCACACAGTGTCACCTACAAAGTTTGTCGGCATTATGGAAATCCATATCGATCAGGTGGATTTCGCTGCCTGATTGGGTAGGTTTTACGGTTCGGCGCTAACTGGTCTTGCCGTTGGAGCTCGCTGTCGTTCTGCGACATGACCGGGGGTGGTAGCTCCGCTGGTGGGTCGGTCGTCGCGGTCGCGTCTACACTTCCTTGGATATCTAGTCCTTCATCGCTGGTGATGCCGCGTGCGGTATCCGTCAGTCGAGATGTACCGCCACTCGAGGGCGATATCGTAGAATTGTAACGCTTGCGAATGTGGTCCTCGTGACGTTTAATTGCCCGACCGCTGTTGTCGGCGATAGCGATTTCGAATGAAACCGGCCCATTCTGCGAAACGATTTCTCCACTCCACCACTTGGGAGATTTCGAGGTAAAGTTTTTGGCATACACTTTGTCTCCCACAGCAAAGGTACGCGACTTCGAGCTGCTGTCATGCGTTAGCTTTTGCTTTTCCTGACGATCATGCACGCGTGACGCGATATCGGGTCTCAAACGATCGAGTGCGGTCGTCAGACGACGACCCATTAGCATTTCCGAGGGCGAGATTCCTGTCGTCGAGTGTGGAGTTGTGCGATATTGCAGAAGAAATCTCGCGATATTTGTTTCCAACGAACTATCTCCCGTGCGCTTCATCGCGTCTTTGAATGTGCGAACGGCACGTTCTGCTAGGCCATTAGACGCTGGGTGATATGGGGCCGACTTCGCGTGTGCGATTCCATTTTTCTTCAAGAAGACGCTGAACTCCGCGCTAGCGAAGGCGGGACCATTGTCGGAGACTACTTTATCTGGCAATCCGTGCGTTGCGAAAAGTAGCCGTAACTTCGCGATTGTCGACGCTGTCGTCGTCGAACCAACTGGGATCACTTCAAGCCATTTGGAGTACGCGTCGACAACGATGAGGAAATATTTCCCCATGAACGGCCCAGCGTGGTCAATGTGCAGGCGTGACCATGGACGATTTGGCCACTGCCATGGATGGAGCGGTGTGGGTGCCGGCATCGGCTGATTTTCCTGGCACTTGCTACACGATTTCGATGTACTTTCGATGTCGTGATCCATTTTAGGCCACCACACAAACGCTCTCGCGAAACTTTTCATCCGAGACACGCCTGGATGTCCCGCGTGGAGCGTCTCCAACACTTGCTTCCTCCCCTGCCTAGGAACGATCACACGATTTCCCCAGAGCACACACTCATCTAGCATTGATAGCTCATCGCGGCGCACATGATATGGCTTCATGTCGACATCGACTTCCTCTCGCTGCTCAGGCCAACCGCGCTCTACGTAGGTTAACACACGAGACAAGACCGGGTCACGGCGCGTCCACTTCCGAATGTCGGCTGTAGTGATGGGCGATGATTCAAGCGTGTCGAGGAGCAGCACTGTTTCCGCCGGCAACGGCACCGTGGGCGGCACGTCGGCGAGTGGTAGACGACTGAGAGCATCGGCATTAGCGTGTAATCCTGTCGGTTTGAAACGGAGTGTATACTCATAGCTCGCGAGAGTGAGGGCCCAACGCTGAATGCGAGCTGATGCCTGAGCAGGGATAGGGCGGGCCTCGTTGAACAGGCCGAGGAGGGGCTTGTGATCGGTGACGAGCGTGAAGTGGCGCCCATGCAGGTAAGAATGGAAGCGTGTTACACCAAACACACAAGCTAAACCTTCCTTCTCGATTTGCGAATATTTCTTCTCGGCGTCCGCAAGTGTTCGCGAGGCGAACGCAATCGGCTTTTCTGACCCGTCTTCCATGCGATGCGCGATCACCGCGCCGATGCCGTATTGCGAGGCATCACAGGACACGACCAGCTCTCGGCTTGGATCATAATGTACCAAAACTTGTGAGGATAACAGCAGCTTCTTGGACGAGTCGAATGCCGTTTGCTGAGCTGAGCCCCATTTCCACGGTGTCCCTTTCTTGAGGAGGGCGTACACAGGTGCTAGCGTGGTCGACAAATTCGGGAGAAATTTGCCGTAGTATGTGAGCAGCCCCAGATAGGCTCGCAGTTCAGTGACGTTGCGAGGTGCAGGGGCATTCGTGATCGCTGTAACTTTACCCGAAGTCGGATGCAGGCCTTGCTCGTCGATGGTGTGACCCAAATACTCAACCGATGGCTGCATGAACTTGCACTTGCTTCGCTTCAAGCGCAGCCCAGACTCCTCCAGCCGCCCGAGCACCATGTCGATTGTCGAAAGATGGTCCTGGTCATTGACCCCGGTGATGAGGATGTCATCGAGGTATACCGTGACGTGGGGAATATCGCGTAGCAAATTCTCCATTAACCGTTGAAATATGGCTGGGGCGGACGACACCCCAAACGGGAGCCTGTTGTAGCGATATAGCCCCTTATGTGTGTTGATCACTACGTACTGGCGTGAGTCATCGTCGAGCTCGATCTGCTGATACGCTTGGGACAAATCCAGCTTCGAGAACTTTTGTCCCCCTGCAAGTGATGCGAATAGGTCCTCAATTCTCGGGAGTGGGTACTTGTCTAACTTCGCTACGCGATTGACTGTCATTTTAAAGTCGCCACAGATACGAACTGACTGCTTATCCGCTTTCATCACGGGCACTATGGGTGCCGCCCATTCCGAAAACTGGACTGGTTCGATTACCCCGTCGTGCTGCAATTTCTCCAACTCCTTCTCCACCAGGTCCCGCATCGCATACGGCACCACCCGTGCTTTGCAAAAGCGGGGCGCTGCATCCTTGTTCACGTGAATCGTGGCTTGCAGACTTGTGAACTTGCCCAATTCCTCACGAAATACCGCGTCGTGACGTTGCAGGATGTCGTTGACGTCGGTTGTGGCTGCGGCGTTCATGTTATGCACACTTGCCCAATCCAGCCTCAGCTCATGCAGCCAACTTCTACCAAGGAGGCTGGGACCATCTTCTCTGACCACGATGAGCGGGAGCGTTTTCACCTGGCCATTGTGAGCGACGTGCACCTCGACCACGCCCACGACTTCCAATTCGTGGTTGGTATAAGTCCGCAGCTTCATAGTTGTTGGGCTTAGTCGTCGTGTAGGCCAATATGTCCGGAATGTCGTCTCCGACATGAGCGAAATAGATGCACCGGTGTCGATTTCCATTCCGACATCTTGGCTGTCAATATTGACTTTTACTTTCAGTGGGGGCACATTTGACTTGCCGTCCACTCGATACAGCCTGAGATTGCGGTACTCCGCTGGTGGTGGAGCTGAACTCTCGTCCGCCGATTCCGTGCCGGCGTCATCGTCGTCCGCTTTTAACGCTTTCACCTGGCCACTGCTCTTGGGCGGTATTCCGCGTCTTTTGCTTAGACACACGCTGCTAATGTGTCCCCTTTTTTGGCAATGATGGCAATTGCTGTCCTTGAACCTGCACTTGTCAGATGTGTGTCCGCCCTTTCCACACCGGAAGCACGTTCTGGCCCTGGCTTGTTTCGGCTGGGGCGATGAAGCCATTTGGTGTACTTCCTCCCTTGGAGCTTGCGCCGTCTGGAGGTCCCGAACATTATTGGCAGCCATTTCGATGCTGGTGGCGATTTCCACCGCCTTCCCGAGATCTAAGCTCTTCTCCGCAAGAAGCCGACGTTGGATGCGGTCATCCCGCACGCCGCATACCAGGCGATCACGTAGCATTACATCAAGCGACGTCCCGAAATTGCAAAACTCTGCTAGAGAACGAAGTGATGCCATGTATCCCGCTATCGTTTCATTATCCATGCGAAACCGGCTGTTGAATTTACATCTTTGCACTATTTCGCTTGGAATCGGGCAATGATGTGCGTTCATCGCTGCCACAAGATCGTCATACTTCATGGCAGAGGGCTTGGTTGGGGCCACCAGGTTCCGTAGCAATTTGTATGACGAAGGCCCAATGACTGTGAGCAGTGTCGCCTGCTTTTTTCCCTCAGATGTAATGTCATTGGCTTTAAAATAGAGGTCCAGCCGTTCGACGTACTGCGACCATTCCTCTCTCCCCTCCAGAAACTCCTCAATTTTCCCGATGAGAGCCATCCTATACAGTACATGTATAGGAGCATTCGAAAAAATATCCTCGTCGCCAGTGAAGTGACCTGCTATGAGCACAATCAAATATAACACGATCGACACACTCGGAGTTAAGAGAGAGATTGACTTTATTGGAAGAGATGCATTCAGCCAACGCTCGAGACAGACTGACCAAAACACTGGACTGCCTGGTCATAAATACATCGGTACATTGCTACTACCAGTATGGTGGTCCACCATGATGTGAGGACACCTGTCTCTTTAATCCCTCCGATATACAGTGATGTGATATTAAGCCCTCTGGCCGACAGAGCTCAGACACCCTGTCTGGTCCGAGTCTAGCCTGATTACATAATATACTACAGTCAGGTCATCGTTGATATAGACCTCCTTGTGAGACGCCTTTTCCTCAAGATTTTCTTGCTCTTCATCAGAGAGGCCTTGGCCTCTCTCCTTGCGAAGCGCGCGATGATAGTGCGCTTTCCCTTCTGGCCGCTCCTGGATGAGGCGATGACAAATACTCAGATCAGAAGTGGACAGGTTGACGCCGATCTCCTTGGCCAACTCAACGACGACCTTGGTCGTATCCTCATCCCCCGCTTCCTTCACGCCGTAAATTTTGACATTTTCTTTTCTGGTGTACTGCTCCAACCTTTCATTCTCAAAATGGTTGATCTGAATGGTTCGCTTCATCTGACCAAGATCTGCTCTCTCTCCTCCTCGATGGTCGATCTTCTCCACCAGCTGGTCCATCAATGATGTCATCGCCGTTGACAAGTTAGTACAGCTGCTGTTACTGCCTGTATGACGGGCGGAAGGGTTGCCAGGGGGTGTTTCATAAAGCCGCTCGTAAAGTTACGAACAACTTACGAGTGACTGGTGATCAGTTCTTGTGCTGAATTATGGAAATTCTGATATGTACAATAGTGTATAGCACATCAGAACTGATCACCAGTCGCTCGTAAGCTGTTCGTAACTTTACGAACAGCTTTATGGAACAGGGCCCTGGACCTTTCCAACCACTTCCGCCACCAGATCTCTCGTAGCATCCTTATCGGGAGGACTGGTTGAGGGTTTGCTCTTTACCTCAGGGGGCACTCCTGTCGCTGTGGCCACTGCATAAGTATCTAACAGCTTTCTCCAGCTTCAGATCCACGTCGACGTCAGGCTGCAGCTTCGCCGTCACCTCATCATCTAGAACTGTGAAGCGACTTCCACTTGCCATGACGTCACAATCAGGAAACGGCTGCGCAGTATGAATACTTGAGCTGAATGCGCAGCAAGACGCGATGGGGTGCGCGCGAGGGGTGAGTGCTCAGCCAGGAAAAAGAGAATAGTAAGATGCGCAGATGATCCCTTGCTAGGATATAGTGATGATGAAGCTCGAAGAAGTTTTATATGATGAAAAAATATCCAGAAACGACGAAAAATCGACGAAAAAATCAAAATGGTGATATGATGTAAAAAGATACACAGACAGGTCCACTTATGTGCAAGCGTTCAGCCAATACGAAAATTTTCCAGTAGAAACGTGAATAGACGGTTATAGGGAGCCAAACTCACTCGTTCAGGTCGCAATGTTAGGTGGCCGGTTAGATTCGTTTAAATTCAATCCTGGATGAAGGGACTCACACATTTTGGATCTTCGTCATTCACATTACGCGCTGATTTTTGTTATCTCGTGATCAGCACTGCCTGCTACAGGCAGAGCTACCAAGTCTCACGCATTCTGCGTGAGACTCAAGCATTTAGGGGCAATCTCACGATCTCACGCATGGCACCCATTTTTCTCACGCATCGGGCCAAGTCTGCAACTTGGGCCTATAATAATGAGTATAGCTCAAAAGATTAAAGTGATAGTTGCAAATGAAGGTATATTTCCCTTTTGTCTTTCAAAATAAGTAAAAAAAATAGTCACTTAAGTATGCACCTAGCTGATGAAATTGAAAAAGCTCCCTACCGTGGGACTCGGGCCACAGGGGGGAAAAAACCCTCCCACACCCTTGCTCGCGCGCATATTCGCATGCCGAGATGCCGAGTCATGCATATCTCACTCATAAAATGTTTTTGAACTTGGCATCCCTGTACAGGACATATGTTTGTATTGCTGTACATAAACTGTGACATGTTTGCTTTCATCGATTGTTGCTTCATTACATTGTGCAACCTTCTAGGGAGGGGGTAGATGTAGTGACCTCGCTTGCACTTTTGTATAGTTATTGTCCCCGCCGAACGAGTTCGAGCAGGGGACTATGAAACGGGCTCCGTACGTGTGTGTGTCCGTGTGTCCGTCCGTGCGTCCGTGTGTCCGTGTGTCCGTGTGTCCGTCCGTGCGTCCGTGTGTCCGTGCGTCCGTGTGTGATCAAAATGTTCAAAATGCTACTCCTTCGCCATTTCTAACCCGATTTTGATTCTGTTTGCTTTATATGATAGCACTACATAGGAGCTTTGAAACTTCTATACAGAATTTCAGTTGTGACCTTTGACCTTGACCTTTGACCTATATTGTACATTTTGCTTCAAAATGCTACTCCTTCGCCATTTGTAACCCGATTTCGATTCCGTTTGCTTTATATGATGGCACTAGGTGAGGGCTTCAAAACTTCTACACAGAATTTTGACCTTTGACTTCTTTGACCTTTGACCTTGATTTTTGACCTATATTGTACTTTTTTGCTACAAAATGCTACTCCTTCGCCATTTGTAACCCGATTTCAATTCCGTTTGCTTCATGTGATGGCACTATGTGAGGGCTTCAAAACTTCTACACGGAATTTTGACCTTTGACTTCTTTGACCTTTGACCTTGATTTTTTACCTATATTGTACTTTTTTGCTACCAAATGCTACTCCTTCGCCATTTGTAACCCGATTTCGATTCCGTTTGCTTTAAGTGATGGCACTAGGTGAGGGCTTCAAAACTTCTACACAGAATTTTGACCTTTGACTTCTTTGACCTTTGACCTTGATTTTTGACCTGTATTGTACATTTTGCTACCAAATGCTACTCCTTCGCCATTTCTAACCCGATTTCGATTCCGTTTGCTTTATGTGATGGCACTAGGTGAGGGCTTCAAAACTTCTACACAGAATTTTGACCTTTGACTTCTTTGACCTTTGACCTTGATTTTTTTACCTATATTGTACATTGGCTACAAAATGCTACTCCTTCGTCATTTCTAACCCGATTTCGATTCCGTTTGCTTTATGTGATGGCACTAGGTGAGGGCTTCAAAACTTCTACATAGAATTTTGACCCTTGACTTCTTTCACCTTTGACCTTGATCTTTTTACCTATATTGTACATTTTGCTACTAAATGCTACTTCCGGCGGGGACATATTTTACGCACCGCGTAATTTCTACTTTTCCTTGTTACATATGGATCACGTCGGGGTCACCAATGTAGAGTTTAAACGGGTGATTATATTGAGTTAGTGTCAAGAGTTACTCTACTCTTAGTGCTAAGTCTCGTAAACATATGTCTGAAGTCGCGTTATCTAGGAGTTTAGTCATTGTAGCTATATCTTCGAGAATGTCTTATTGGATATCTTGCAAGTGGATCTAGTGTTTCGGAATATTCATTGGATTACCTTCATTTTCTCTACGCGAAAGGAAACGTGTTATTCTTCTTTGTTTATACCGGGAGTGTGCAATAACTCTGGACATAACCCTCGCTAATATCGCGGTTATATTCGGCTAACGCGTGTTGACACTGTTACCGATTAGCATCACGACGCTCGCTAATCCAGCGGTGACGCCTATCGCCCGGGATCTTCGGTAGCCGTCCTCCGATCCTTCGTCCGTGTCGTCATAGCAGTCCTGCCTACTCACAGTCGTCTAGAACCGCCACGGTGAGTAGAGTAACTCTTGACACTAACTCAATATACATTTGTATAATCATCCGTTACTCTACAAAAGCATGTGCAAGGTGAATGCATGTGTTTGTGCATGTGCGAAAGTTGTTGACCAAATTCCTATTTTTATTTTTTATATAAAAAACTATGTGGATGATGGAGGAAGAAGTAAAGTTCAGCACTTTCACTTGATCTTTGACCTAGACCTTTGACCTTTTTGGCAAAAAGACTTCTCAAAGAATCTCTCTTGGTTAATATGTATACACCAAATTAAAAGAAAAAAATCCTGCAGGCATTGTATAATATGAGGGCAGTAGTCAAATCTTGAAGAGTTGACCTTGACCTTTGACCCAATGACCCCCAAATATCCTACATAATCACTGCCAGTCAGCACATGCATATATACTATGTTCCATGAAGATACCTTGAACCTTGTCCAAGGAGAAAAACAGTGAAATTTTAGCATTTTCACTTGACCTTTGACCTCACGACCTGTAACTCTGACCAGAGAATCTTAATTGGGTAGTACTTGTATACACTAAGTTTCAAGACAATATCTTCAGGCATTGCATAGATAACATGGGGGAAATAGTGCAATTTTGAGCATTTGGCCTTGAACTTTTGACCTTTGACCTTAAGCATGTGCCCCCAAAAGTTGACAGGCAAAACTTCTTCACCCCTCATACACATACATGTCAATAACATGTAGTTACGCTGTCCACAAAATTTGATTATGGACGGATGAAGGACAGAAGGACGCACGGACGGATGGACAACCTGAAAACAAAATGCCTCCGGCACCACTTCGTGGCAGAGGCATAAAAACACTATCACAGACAGGACCACCTGTGAGCAAGCATTCACCCAATACAATATGAAAATTTTCCAGTAAAAACATGAATCCCCCAGATGGTCATAGGGAGCAAACTAGAAGAGCAACAAACACATTGTATACGTCTTCACCCATCCCACCATACTGTACGTAGTACCAAGGAATGAGCAAAGTGAGTAAAGTGAGCAAAAAAAAAAAAAAAAAAAAAAAAAATCACACTTTGGTTCTCCAGCTGAACTTGCGATAGTTGCTAGGTGAACTTCACACTGACGTCACAGTTGCTAAAGTGAACTTCGCAGTGGCAGTAAAATATAAATTGGGATGTTAGACTGGTAATGTGAATTACCATTCACATTCTCATTCTCATTCTCACCTGACAGGGGTCACCTTGATGGGACAGCCACACAAGTAAAGTACATTTGTACAATACCAGGCGAGTTCACTTTCATCATGAAGACAGACTAGTGATCTTCATTTATTGAGTCTGGACTTTACAGAGATGACAAGCAAAAGGGTCTGAATCAACCTGGGTTCCATCCACAGCATAAAAACTCCTAAATCAACACAGCATCTTAATGTTCACAGTCTGATAAGTTTCCCCAATTTTTCATTCAATACATGTAGGCCTACAATACTTTATTTCACTAATGGGCGTGAGGATCAGTCCACAGTCAGGAAAATATAGCAGACCTAAGAACACATTCCTACAGAAGTACCTTGGGCTGCAGAGGTATGACCCAGTTACTGTGTAGATGAAAAAACAATCCCCTCCCCTCCCTCTCAAAGAAAAAAAAAAGAAGGGAAATGATAAAGCAAGAACATATTCGTCCTGCACATCACAGAGAAGTATTCAGGAAGCAGAAAGTTTATTTATTGAAATCTTAAATGATAATGAAAAAAATATTACACTGTATAGTTGGTACCATTTACCGTCCTCCACAAAATGACATTCAACCTTTTTTTTTGATAACTTCGACCATTGTGTTAATGAAATCTTTGGAGAGAGAAAATCCATTTTCTTGATGGGAGATTACAATATAGATTTATTGCAACCCACCCATTTCCATGACATATTATTTTCCAATTCACTGCATCCCCACATCAATAAGCCCACCAGAATAAATAACACCACCCATAGCAAAACATTAATAGATAACATATCAATGTCTAACGTAATAACGGAAACCTGTACGAACGGCATTATTTACTCAGATATATCCGACCACCTACCAATTTTTATGATTAATGATAAATCTGTAGTAATAACAACCCCAATACGCCACCAACCCAAACAATATTTGAAAATGCATAGAAATGTAACGCCACATAATATTGATTCATTGAATTAAGATTTATTTGAAGAACAATGGAATGACGTTTTTGAACTCCAAGATGTTAATTCTTCTTATGAAATTTTCTTACAAAAATTATTAGATTATTGTGATAAACACATTCCTTTAACTCCCAAAAGAAATGGAAGGAAAAAAGCTCGGCAACCCTGGATTACTCAAGGTCTTATTCTCACTCGAAACCGTCTTTATAAAATATCTCTGAGAAAACTTACTCCTGAAAACGTGAAAGGGTACAAAATATATAGAAATAAACTAACTACTTTGATTCGAGTTTCACGTAAATCATATATTTCGAATAAACTCGAATCTAATAAGGATGATAAAAGTGCTCTTTGGCGGACCGTTAATGAAATACTGAAAAAGAAACCTACGAAATGTCCTGACAGCTTTACTCATAACGATAATGTTATTACCAATCCTGACCAAATTGCAAATATTTTTAACAATTTTTTTTTTTGTTAATGTTGGTCCTTCTTTGGCAGCATCTATTCCCATAAATGACATAAAGAATTATAAAGATTATTTATCTGAAAGTAATCAAAATTCTTTGTTTTTCACTCCAATTAATGAATCGGAAATTATTGATACTGTTCGATTTTTGAAATGTAGTAAATCCTGTGGGCCTGATAACTTAAGTGTGAATTTGTTGAAAACAATAATTTACCCCCTAGCAGCCCCTCTCACCCATATATTCAATCTATCCCTACTCAACGGAAAGTATCCAGACTCCTTCAAAACGGCCAAAGTTATCCCCATTTATAAAAGAGAAGATCCCTTAATGGTGAAAAATTATAGACCCATTTCATTGTTACCTGCAATATCGAAAATTTTAGAAAAAGTAGTTTACAAGCGTCTCCACTCGTTCATGATTGAAAATGAAATATTAAATGCGAATCAGTTTGGTTTTAGGAAAGGATTTTCTACCGATTATGCTATAATTAAATCTGTTGATAATATTTTTGATGCGCTTACTAAAAAGGAGCACATAATTGGAGTTTTTATGGATCTTAGTAAAGCGTTTGACACTATTGATCATGACATTTTACTTGAAAAATTACATAATTATGGTGTGAGAGGGATTACTCTGTCGTGGTTCAGAAGTTATTTAAGTCATCGAAAACAATATGTTGCATTTAAATCCACTCACTCAATATATTCTAACGTGTCATGCGGTGTCCCTCAGGGATCTATCCTCGGGCCCCTACTTTTTTTGATTTATATTAATGATATTATCAACTCCTCTCCTCGTTTAAATTTCATCTTATTTGCAGACGACACCAATGTTTTTTTATTCCCACAAGGACATTGTAACACTGGTTGATACATTAAATACGGAATTAAGCAACATCTCGAAATGGTTTAGAAGTAATAAGCTTTCATTGAATATTGATAAGACATGTTTTATACATTTTCATACGTTGCAATCCCAACCCACCCTTCCTCAAAGTATTTTTATTGATGATATAAACATTGCTGAGAAACATTCAACCAAGTTCCTATATAGGAGTGACCCTAGATAGCAATCTAACTTGGAATACTCATGTTCAGAATATCACAACAGCAATATCTAAAGCAACTGGTGTTTTAAGAAGAATAAAATATTTAATTAATGATCAAACTTTAATTATGTTATATAACACTTTATTTTTACCATATGTAATGCACTGTATGGGGCAACAGTAGCAAAACAAAATTGAACACAATTTTTCTTCTCCAGAAAAAGGCTCTTCTTATATGCACACATTCAAATTTTTTGGCTCACACTGATCCCATATTTTATCGCCTAAAAACTTTGAAGGCCCATGATATACATCTATACCTACTGCCATATTTATGTATAAACACACTCGAAATTTATTACCATTTTTTCATAATACCCTAGTAACCAATGACCATATTCACTTGTACCCTACCTGTCGTTCCCATGATTTTCATTTAAGTAATCCGAAGCTTTTACTTGCTCAAAAGTCGATTAGACATCAAGGTCCGGATACATGGAACACTCTTCCTGAGGAGTTGAAACAGTGTGCCTCCTTGTTTTCATTTAAAGCAAACTTAAAGAAGTACATTTTATTACAGTATACTTCAAATACGAACTAAAAACAAACAAATTATACAACTAATGTTGGTCTCCCGATAGCAACAGCGCATATCGTCCCCTCTTTCAGGAAACCAATTTTATTATTCTAAATTCCAGCCTATCTGCCATTGTGCACCTTCAAGCACCTGCACACACATTCACCACCACCACCACCATCACACACTAGAGTTTATTTTCCCCTGCTACCTTCGCAGCAGAATTTATATTGTTACGAATCTAGTACGTCCTTATCTTTTCCTCGGGCCGGCCATCTTTTCAAGCAATGCTTATAATGGCGGCCCTCTGCATAATCGTTTCTTAACTATAAATGTTATTCTTATCACTGCTGCATAGACATGCATATTGTATATTATATTTCTCCATATCGTTGTTTATGCAAGTCAAAAGACTGTGTTAAATTTATTTTATATATTTCCTACATGTTCATGATTATGTACTTATATGTATCGTGGTTTATGCAAGTCAAACGACTCTGCGTTGAATTTACTTTGTATATTTCCTGCATCTTCATGATTATGTAACTTATGTATATTGATTTGCAGAAAATAAAGTTATCTATCAAACAAACAAACAAACAAACAAGTAATAAATTCCTATACTATACCAAAATGTCATGTGCATTACCTACATATTCCCCTGAAAGAAAACATCCAATCTGTTGACGATATTGGTACCAAAGTTGTACTACTCCTTGTTGAATGAGGAGCGAAGTGAAGCTTTATTGAAATTGATATCACATCTGATCTTTGTATATTTTTTTAAATATAAATCTTGAAGGATACAAAGTATTTAACTCTACATATATCTACAAAATGTATGAGAAATACATACCCACATAAAAATAGAACAGTATTTTTATGCTAGCATCATGAGCGATTCCTCTTTAAAAGGAAATCCAGTCCAAATATAAGTTAGTCTGATAAAAAAGAGTAAAACTTTAGAAGTTCAAATGTAAAAATTTGACTGAAATCAAATGAAAATTAAGGAAGTTATGAAATTTTGAAGTTTTGATAATTTTTCCAAAATAGTTCTTGTGCGGTGGGTATATGAATATGCAAATGAGTGAGCTAACCATGTCATACCCTCAAAATTTTGCATTGATCGTGTACTAAAAATGATGAAAATTCAATGTTTCTGTCATTGAGGTCTGAAAAATTATGTTATTCCTGGTTAATTAACTTCAGAATAGTGACAAAGTAGATATTCATAATGTATGAGGATTTCAGCCTTAGTCATAATCGTGTTTGAATGAAAAACAGGAAATTTCAAAATTTTATGTACAAACTACAGCATATGGTAGGTTGTGAGGGAATGACAGGCTCACTTTTCCATTCGCATATTCATATTGACTGTTAAAGAACCGTTTCCCCCCGATAACTTCCTTATTTTTCATCCGATTTTGATCAAATTTATACCGTTGAAATCATAATATTTTGCTCTTTCTTATCAGACTAACTTATACTTGGACTGGATTTCCCCTTTTATACAATGAAAGGATGTTATAAATGAGTAGGAGCCTCCTAAACTACATTTAAAACTTGTACAAAATTATAATGATATTTTCCTGTACATTAGAAATACATTGTACATGTATAAAAAGCTAGGAAAGACTCCAAACTCCACAAGAAGCCGTGCAAACCTACATGGAACCCATTGATGCAGCCCTCTATACAGGACTACTGGTACATATACTGGATCATAACGGTTTAATTTACATGTACAAAATGTAAGCTCAAGCTGCCACCCTGTCGTGATATATGCACCAATAAATGGAGACAGCAGCATGTCATGTCACTCTAAAAATGATAACGCTCTCTTTTCATACTGTCCCAGTATGTTTGAAGATGAAATTTGCTATGAGAACAGCCACTGCATAGTACACATCGTATTAGCTCAAGCTACACAATGTATTGACAGATTTACATACATGTATGGGAGAACTGAGAGATTCTCATTAAAGTATTTTCTTAATTTCTTTGAAGACAAACACATTTTAAAAATTCCACTTCGCAAATAAGAATCCCCTCACATGCAACTACATGTTAATATGTGTATGATTGTACAGTACTTACAGTGCATTTATGAGATTTGATACACTTTAGTATTTTCATGTTTGTTTGTTTTTTTACAGATTTGGCATTTAAAAAATTCAACCCAAATACAAATGTTATGTATGTGATAAAATATGAAGAGTTTAAAAGCCCAGAAACAGACATACAGCTATAGTCATTCAGGTATAAATTTGAGACACATTTGAGGTTACAGCTGTTGGAAAAAAGAAGAAGAAAAAAAAAACAATGAAAATATATGCTATGATTTTTTTATCTTCAGAAATATCTTTCTTTATGCAATTTAATTGAAGAGATTTCACTTTCCTCAATTTGATGATTACCTTAACAAAATTTGAAAAAAAGGGTTTGTTTCTTGCATTCAAACTCTTCATACAGTTAAGTGTATGTACATATACTGCACATCATACACAGAGGAGTTGTGAGTCTCTTGAATCATATTTCAGAATACAATTGTATAACACCGTCTTGTTATAAAGAAACAAAAGTCTGTACCAAGAGTTTGCTCATGATCTAGTGTTTCGTGCAAAAACATCTAATTGTGAAGATATTTTTCAGTACATTTTTTTTTTTTTTTTTTTGGGGGGGGGGGGGGGCTCGGCATATTAAACACAATTGCATATTTTGATTCCATGGACTTTCAAACACCTGAAATTCATCTTACCAGGCTGAGCCCCAAAAATTACTCGCGCAAAAATTTCCCACACTACATTTTCACTCTACACGCTGACAGAAAATTTTTAAATATACATGTAAAATCCATAATTTTAGGTGTGTCTTGTCTACACAATGCAAATATGAACCCAGTGATATAAACAATGAAAATTAGTTTTTGCATAACCATGTCTTTTCCCTTTGTGATGTCAAATAATTCCGACATTCACACTTTCTTTCATCACGGCTGAAATATGTCTGTACAATTATGGAATTTCATAATGTATTCTGATATTGGAATGTTTCTTTGAGATGTTTTGAGTAATTTGCGATCCCTTCATCTGCATCACCATTTTGGTAGGTCCGACTTTAAAACCAGAAACATTCCCTGCATGAAACTTTCATGAATTGAAGCCAACTGCTTCTTTTGCGGCATGAAACATTTGCAAATTGCCACTGGCATTGAATGCATTGTGTAGACAAGCAACTTTTGCATAAATTTAACTTTTGCAAATCTTGGCTCCATGCGAAATTTGCAAAAGTTTCATGCATGTTAAAATTTCTAGTTCTACAGTACTACAACATGAGTTTCATCCCATTTGCATTCATTTGCTGTTGCTGGATAGGACATGAACAAACATGATGTCTTGTAAATGAAACTCTTTCTCAAGTTGTGTGTAGCATTTAGATACATATATTAAACTTGAAAACTGACCACTACACATATTAATTGTCACTTGAATATACAGTGTACATTGTATACTGTACATATAATTTTTCTGCTGGAAGATAAGAACTCTTTTGTGAACTTCTGAACTTTTGTTAGCATTTCATTGCATCAGTATTATAGACAATGGGTGTAACATAATTTTGATTGTGTAAGTAAATGGCATCATCTTAGTGATGAGCATGTAGTGTGTGAAATCCTTGCATGAAAAATAGTAATTTATCAACACTGACATACATATTCCACTGATTGAACCGTTCATTTACTTGATAAATCTGGACATTGGTTGGTGGTAATGAGTTCTCATATAGGCAGGCACATTACTAATTTATTTCAAATATTGCGCCATGAAAGAATGCCATCTACTGGCATCACAACCACTTACCAGTAATCCAAGACTTTGATATCGCTGAATACTTAAGGTGCTCAAATATACACCAAGCTGTTTTCATATACTTCAGCTGAAACTGTAACTATTGCATTGTACAAGTACAGACTGCAAACCCTGCACTTATTGCACCATCACCCTCCCCCATTAAACCATTGCAGATGACCAGTGGAGATCATCGACTTTAACACACATGTTTAATAATGAATTAAACTGAGTACCAAAAGACCCTTTATCAAAATGTCCAAACGACATATAATTCAAAAGATTATTTCACTTTATGATACTAGTGTTTACTGTTATAGGTCTTTGGGTGAACACAGTCATGAATAAATACACATCTTCAAAAATTTAAGTACAAAATGCAGCTTTGTCTTCTTAAAACACCAAAATACATTGAATTCTACAATCTACTCTAGTCAAAGCTCATTGCACAGAACCTGCACTCAATTGTGCAACAAATACCTAATAGTCTCAGGACACACATCTCCAGACCTACATCTTGCCAAAGATTTTCACGTTTCTTCAAAAACCTATTTCATAAAACCGTACTTGGTTACAATTTGCCAATATTCTGTGGAAGTACATGTATTGCACATACACCTCTGGCCTTTAAAGACCTTATTCTGTGAGCTCAACTCGAACGTGATTGGCCAATTTCCTACTAAGACACTTTTTGTGCATCTTTTCCCTCCAATCACAGCCCTCCTTGTATTGACAAAAATTGCACTTCCATGCCTCCTCCACATCCACGCCAGTTGGCTCCCTTCGACCATCCCAGAATTCACTGAAGTGATCCAACCGATCTTTCAGCCACACAGGATCAAACTCGTACTCGCTGACGAAAAACGGCGCCTCGTCCTTTTGCGATGAGTACTCCACAGAGACGGAGTCAATTTTGGCCAGGAACGGGAATCGCTCCAAGACTGCGGATACGATGTCACCGACGGTGGTTGCGACAAGGTTCACAGTGAGCGAGTGAGCAATGATGTCATCATGGAGAGGTTTATCAGGGTCCAGTTTGAGTGCGTCCATAATGCTGTCTTTCCTTAGCAAGCCGCATACTGCCTCGTCAAAGAGCTCCTTGTACACCATGACCTGGGAATTTGTAGGATTAGAAACTGGTGTCATTGTTGATGACGGAACATCAAACTGCAACAATATGTCATTCACATCAGTAATTTCAAATTAATATGATATGAAGAGCATCTGTCAATTCATTGTTGAGTGAATTAAAGAGCACCATCATTGGGCCTAGCAAAGTTCAGATTTCAACTGAGAGGAAAAAAAAAAAAAAAAGTTGAATAGCCTTGGAGGGACCCAGGACACACGATGGGTTTTTATTTCATGTTCTCTCTCGCTATTTTCTCTCTCTCTCTACTTACTACATGTACTCTATTTTGCATTTCGTATATATCCACTCTTACAACTCTAACTCCTACTAAAGTCCCGTTTTAACAGAGTCTTTGAAACCAGAGTTACTGTGACAATGTCCGGGCAATTTTTTTTTTTTTTTACCCTGCCTGTTAAAATGGTCCATGCAAAATTTTACGCAGATGTTGTGACTTTTGCCAAATTCTGCTCTAGACAGCTTGGTAAACCAGCTCATGATCCTGGCATTGCCCTGATATTACCGCGGCAACACTTCTGTTTCGATGCTCTTGTGATAACAAATACAGTGCACTCCCGTTACAACGAACACGGTTATAACGAAGTAAATCTTCTGGTCCCAAAATTATCGCCATTAAAGTCTATGGTACAAAATTCGTTTATATCGAACACGGTTATAGCGAAATTTCCGTTATAACGAAGTCTTTTCCGAGCGCCACAGACAAAGAAAAACAAAAGAAATGTGCTCCGTTATAACGAAATGCGAATTGCTTTCGAAAATACGTAGTGGAACAAGCATCTATAGCGTCTCTGCATGGGTGAACGCTTGACACCACTGTGTGTTCGCTCCTTGTGTCACGCATAGTTTCTGAGGGGAACTTGCGTTTGCTATTGTAATACAGTTATCCCATCACATTTCACATAGCTTTCCAGTGTATGATGAGTGTTCCGCAAACAGAATATGATTTATACACGTGGTTTCCTTGTTTTCGTTATACATATATTGTATTTGTTCGGTTATAACGAAATTTCTTTATACGAAAGAAAACTGCCGGTCCCGAGCATTTCGTTATAACGGGAGTGCACTGTAGTCTCATACACACAGAATGACACAAACCGTGCCAATAATGTGCATAGATTAAAACATAGCCCCTTCGCGCATTAGCAGGTAGTTTGTCATGGAAACATGCACAGAGGTTTTTGATGTGTGTCTCTTATTAAAGACGGTACCCCTCACTCTCTCCTGTGGTTTTGTTGCCCAAGGTGAGAAACTTTGTTCTCTGGGCGTTGTCCCTACATTGTTGGTGTAAGGTCTGTTGAAACAGGGTGCAACAATCAATAACTTGGAAAGGAAGAAACAACTCACCTGTAGTTTGTCCTTGTTTCTCTGTGCTAATGAGGGAATACTCCTGGTATTTGCCCTTGTTTTGAACTCCACAATCTCCAGCTGGCCTTGACTATTGTATCTCACCTCGTCTATCACACCCACTTTGGCATTTCATGAAATGAAGACAGGAACGGGCAATGATAAATGGAGGTTTAAAAACACTGGGCAGAAATGGGTGGCTGCATCTTATGGGATACATACTGGATCAAATTTATGATAAATCATCTAAATGAGTGTAATAACGACACACGGATGCATTTCATCTCTTTCTATCGCTAGTACTGTAAAAGTGGACATTTTCGCAAAGTTAAAATTTTCACACATTTTGCGCAACCAGAAAGTACTGCGAAAATAAAAGTACGCAAATATTTTTACTTGCCATACGTTCCTGTGCGTGATGTATTGAGTCTGCGGAATCGTAAACATGTGAAATCCTCCTTACCTGGCCAAGCGCGAAAAATAAGTCGCGCAAAAATATCCACATTTACAGTATTTATACAGTTTCTAAGGGTTTCATTGTATATATGTATATGAAAACTATCACTGTCATAAACAACTATTTTGAAAACAGAAGAAAACAAAATTGGATGGGGTATGTTATTAGTATATGCAATCTGATATATGTAATACAGTGCACTCCCATTATAACGAACACCATTATAATGAAATTTCGTTATAACGAAGTAAATCTTCTGGTCCCAAAATAATCACCATAAAAGTCTATGGTAAAAGATTCGCTTATAACGAACACGGTTATAGCAAAATTTCCATAATAACAAAGTCTTTTCCGAGCGCCATAGACAAAGAAAAACAAAATAAATTTGCTCCGTTATAACGAAATGCGAATTGCTTTCGAAAATTTGTAGCGGAACAAGCATTTTATAGCTTCTCTGCATGGGTGAACACTTCACACCACTGTGTGTTCGCTCTTTGTGTCACGCACAGTTTCTGAGGGGAACTTGCGTTTATTATTGTGATACAGTTATCCCATCACATTTCACATAGCTTTCCAGTGTATGATGAGTATTCAGCAAACAGAATATGATATATATACGTGGTTTTCTTGTTTTCGTTACATATTGTATTTGTTCGGTTATAACGAAATTTCGTTATAATGAAAGAAAACTGCCGGTCCCGAGCATTTCGTTATAACGGGAGTGCACTGTATAATATATATATATATGATTGTTGCAAAATCTCACCACAAATGGTCCATTCTGGAAAGGTCTGCCACAGATGGGGATCTCCCTGACGATGCATCTGGATGCCACACCCCCTCCACCTCCACCTCCTCCCCCTCCTCCTCCTCGTATTAACTGATTCACAGAGATGAAGAGATTGAGAAACTTGATGGCCCACTTGTCCTCTCTGGTCTTGGCCTTGACTTTCTTGATTGTGTGAACCTCAAGCTCTGTATGTGAAATAATTACAATCAATGATAGAAACTATTGTAATCTCAATTCATTGTTGCAATTTATTCTGGTAAGTAAAGACAATTGCTGGTGTGTTTTCTATGCTGCTCAGCACAATAACATCCTTACACTAATTGTCAATATGCACCGATTGAGAGGGCTTGGGAGTTACAGCTCAGTGGATGGCCAAATAAAGGCTATCCAATAGATTGTTCACTTAAATGTCATATGAGATATCAATTGACATTTGTGTGTTAGATATGTTAATTGTAAAATATTTTGAATATGTGGATTCGCATCCCAATGGAATCCCATTTTCTGTTTCAATTTTTCAAGAATAAGATATGTGCATTCTCAAATTGTGAGCCTCCATGGCTCTGATCAAAATCTTCAAAGTATAAATTACCACTGACTGTAAATGCATTCACCTGTCTATGCTTGTGTTTTTTGGATGGATACAACATTACAAAATATTTTGATACATTTCCAGTTGCTAATTACAACTTACAAGACTGTAACAGTATTTCACACATTTTGATACTTGGAGCTGGAGTAATCTACAACACATCACCTTATTCCTCTTTACTTTACTTTACTTTACTTTAATCCATCGATGCTAGTACAATGTAGGTCTGGGCCTGTTCATCGATCGATTGGTAGTCATTTGAATCAATCTTTCAATTACGAGTGGTTCTATGGCAAGGTGTGTGTGTGGAGAGGGAGGATCCTCTCCCGAATTCCCACCACAGTATTCTACACCTGGAGTGTTGGTCAGTGCTACAACATTTTGTTGTAATACAGGGGAGGAAATGAAATTTGTTGATTACACATAGGTCTGCAAACTTTTAAAGGTGAAAAGTGATATTTTATTCTTTTAAGTTTATGTTATGAAAAAAGAACAACACCTCACACTTTTTTATAAGAATTTAATGTAACTAGATATATGAATTAAGTCAGTATACATGCAGTATACTAGTCAGTGCAAAATGCTTGAACTTGTGAAATAATTTGCACTGGACACACCTCTCTTCAGATGAATATTTGATCCAACTTTCATGGTCTCAACTTTAATGGCTTCCATTTTTATTGCTTCTTGGCGATCTGCAGTGTCGAGGAATGCCAGAACTAGTTGGCCTTCTGGAGAACTATCGTAGACCATCTTTCTTTCACACCAAGCCTGAGAAGTCAGATCGGTTACAGAGAGGTAAGTTCCCTTCAGCAACTGGAGTGGAGTCTTGTCCGGATCCCCCTTCCATAAGAACGAAAAGTCATCGACTACCTCCACATCAGCGTTTGATTCCAGTGGATGCTGGTCTGTCCTGTTTCTTCCTGGCGCAAGAGGTGATGATTCATTGTCATTGGCCAGCTTTTCGCCATGCTCTGTATTTTCAAGATTGTCCATTAGTTGGTGGAGGTACGGTTCCTCGTCGTCGCAGTCATGCCAGTCATTGCCAAAACTTTCGTCTCCTTGGGCACTGGAGGTGTTCCCGGCTGCATGGCTATGGGCGTTTCTTTGAACAGAGTTAGCTACAACAGCGGGGTTGTTGAGAGCTGCACCGTTATCAGACGCCTGGCCGACCGCGGCCGCGGCAGCCTCCTCACTGGTCGAGTTTTCCGTGGCCGTACCCTTGGTTTCCATTTGTGCACACCTTTCTTGTTCTGATGTTGGTTGGCTCTGTTCTTCTGCAGCTCACGCTCGCGATCTCGGTTGACAGGAGAATAACGGGAGTTTCCGTAGGTGGTTCACTTACCTGCGACATTTCCCCTTTTCTTCATAAACACTTTTTTCTAATACTACAATATTTTACCGTAGAATATGAAAGTTTCACAGTCTGTCAACAACCACGACTGGACCGCACTCTTATAACGCGTTGCTGGCGCAGCCTTTCGTAACCAGTGGCAGGTGAGTAAAAAAAGCTTGCGTAACTCCCGCGCTGGATCTCCGGTATAGTCTTTCTTCAGACCAAATTGTATTTACCATTTGAAGTGGGCTCATGAATAACTTTCAAGATTGCAATCACAATCGTAAAAAAAAAAAAAAAACAACCCACTAAATATGAAATCAAATATTTGTTTATATATAGAGTGAGAATGATATTTTGAAATTACACAATTATGTTATCTTTGAAATTAGTAGTTTGTAGTGCATCAGCAATACAGCCTGATATAACGGCTACGGAGTGGTAGATAAAGCTGAGCATGTGCGCACATGTTTACGGCGATTTTTCCCCCCTTGATGCACATGTAGTGCGTGTACAAGTACTGAATACCAGTGTACGTGTTGGGTGAATATGCACACTTATCAACATGCATGCAGTGCTTGAAGGCATATATCTGTACCTGATCTGTACTTGAGCTGTCAAGTTGAGCAGGGAACATTATGATTCAATTTCGAAACACAACATCTCTGGTTATTTGGGCATTGTACTCCATTTAAGCTCTACCGTAGAACATGGACGACGGGTTTCGTGTGGTTTCCAAGAAAAACAAGAGGCGAAATAGGCATCCCCGCGGCGCTGCCTATCCGAGAGTTGATCCGCAGCAAGCAGCAGCGAGTGCCCGCCATGGAGACCTTGACAACATTGATGCAACCACTCTGTCATATAAAATCAAGAGTTGTGTGTGAGCATTTCCTGCAAGGCATTTTAATACTGTAATTTTTTTTTTCATAGCTATCATTTCAATGAAAATAATTGCGTATGAGAGTTTAAAGGGACAGTACAGCAGTAGGGCCTACTGGTTGAGGTGGGGATTCATGTTTTTTAAACATTCCTAAGTGAGATATTTGCTTATGAGAAACCTCTTTATGAAATATGAAAGAGCATGTAATTTCAAGAAGGATTCAACATTTAGGCCTATTTGATGAAAATTGGTTTTCAAATGGCTGAGAGTGAGATATCCAAAAATGTGATAATAATAAAAGGCGACAGGCCACGCCTTAATTAGGATCTCTTTGTTTCACCTTGTTTTGGGATATCTCAGCCATTTCAAAACCGATTTTCATCAAATAAACTTTTGATACCCCTTCGAATTGCATGCTCTTTGACATCTCATAGAGTGGTTTCTGAATATCTCACAAAACGTTAAAAGCTTAATCCTCAACCAGAACTGTACACACCCTTTAAAAATGTAAGTAGACTCTAACGTTCTAGGCCCAAGCTAGCCCGACCAGACGCTGTTAGTACGCTGTGCAAATATAGCTACTGTAGCAGCTGTCGCGCTACTTACGGCTTATGCCGAAAGGGTGGGTTGGGTGGTGGCGCGTCGCGTTAATGGGAACACCACCCTTCGTCCAAAGCCCCCCCCCCCCCCCCCGGTTTTGCCGAAAGGGTGCGTTGGGAGCGTTGGATCGCGTCGCGTTGACTGGAACCCCACCCTTCGTCCAAATCCCCCCCGGTTTTGCCGAAAGGGTGCGTTGGTACTTTTTCTCTTTTTCTCATGTAACCCTATAAAGCCCAAGCTATTTTGATGTTATTTTTTGATGTTTCATCGTCACATTTGGCACATGGGTAGAGCAACTCATAGTCTACATGACCACATACTTGATTTTTTTTCATGGTGACACATAGAGGGCGCTATTTACCATAATATAAAGAAATACATAGGAAATATGCTAAAAACATGATTTTTCTGTATAATTTCTTTATCCCCAGTATGTCTTATCATAGACCAATATTTTTCATATTTGCCACAAATGATCTGCAAGTCAAAGCTCATTAGTTTTTATGGTTGAAATTTCTCAAGGTCACTACATGGGGGCGCTATTCATAACAAAATAAAGAAATACATTATGAGACCTGTGATGTATTGTTAGGGATAGGTACATGCATAGTTATCATATTTCATAGTCCAATAATATCGGAATTTTAAGTTTGCAGATTGATAATGTGATAAACAAATGATATTAGAGGTATAACTTGGGTGGAGGAATCAAAATGACACAAAATAGAATGGCAATCTTTGGAAAATACTGTTATTTTCAAGTATCTCTACTATAGCTACTGTTTTATGGCATTGTCACAGAAAAACAAAGGAAATAATAGGAAAAACATTTCAGGGCGATAATTACTTCACATTTTGCTCCTTCAGCAAATTTCAGCCAACAAACGCCCATTTTATACATTATAATATGGTTAATTGGAATTGGAACAGAAAAATATGCAAAATCTGACTGACATGGTTGTCAGTTTTATTGTTGCCATGGCAACCAGCAATATCAAATATAGCTAAACTTTATATCAAAATGTTGGGAATAAGATTTTTTGGAAATAAGATTTTTGGAAAAGTCACCAAATTTGGTTAAAACTGGATTAAGGGCGAAGGAGTGCCGAATGAAAATCTGGTAGGGGGCACAATGTGCCCCCCCCCCCCCCCCCCTTGGGCTTTATAGGGTTAAAAGACAAGTTTTGTATTAAACAACAAATAGCAATTAGACCAAACAGTAATTGGACGAAATGATGACTAGACCAACTGGTATATATCAGACCAACTGATATTTAACAGTCTATTAGACCAACTGGCTGTAGACCAAGTTGTAATAGAGTGTAAACCGATCCGGACGATAGCCTCTTTGAAATGGTTGTTTGAAGGTTAAATATAAATTCAAAACGCGTCTTTTAATATTACATGAGAAAAAGTACCAACGCACCCTTTCGGCAAAACCGGGGGGGCTTTGGACGAAGGGTGGGGTTCCAGTCAACGCGACGCGACCCAACGCTCCCAACGCACCCTTTCGGCAAAACCGGGGGGGCTTTGGACGAAGGGTGGTGTTCCCATTAACGCGACGCGCCACCACCCAACCCACCCTTTCGGCACAAGCCCTACTTACAGCGACTGGGCTGTGTATAGTTAGGCCCAAGCCAAGTCACGTCAGTATTGTCACTGTCACTAAGTAGTTATAATCTTATGGTATTTTGTTGACAATTGCCATTTAAAGTAATTTTAAGCAGAAACAAGTGTATGGTGGATCACAAATTAATGTCGGAATGAAATACGTACACAGTGCTAATCTATAACCCAGTAGATTGAGACTTTGTATGTGATATAGGCCTATAGACAGAAAGATCCGTCTGTTTGGAGGAGTCTTATTTTTTTTATGTTATCGCTCTCCTCCGTATAGGAGGGGATCCGTGAAGCCAGACGCAGTCTCCGCAGAACATTTCCCTGACGACCAGATACAGACTAATCTTTTGGTCAAGCCTATATAGCGTCTATGCCAACACTAAACAGTAATGACAATGTTACTTGCTAGATGTTGATTGTTAGTCTACTACTACAATAGGAATTGGGATTAGTAGGAGGTTTTGAGGATCATTGAGGGGTATCCTGAGATTTACCCATTTTCATTTACATCCCAAATTTCATTTTTGAAATGAGTCCTGTCTTCTTGTAAATGGGAAGTTGTCACTGCCCAGAGGGTTTGCATTTCCACATTGGTCATCTCGGTCATAGAAGAATAGACCTCTATAGCTGGTGGAGTAGAAAGAGAAAGATCCGTCTGTCCGGAGGAGTCTTTTATTTTTTTGAAGTTATAGCTCTCCTCGGTATAGGAGGGGATCCTTGAAGCCAGACGCAGTCTCTGCGGAATATTTCCCTGAGGACCAGATACAGACCGATCTTTCGGTCAAGTGGAGTGTGTGCTGTTAATAGTAAATGATGTAAGGTCTTAGACTTTGTCAAATACTGTTTAGGCTCCCTAGAGGAAACCTCACATCTAGGCTCAACAATTTTTTTTTTTTTTTTTTTTCGTTTTGGTGGCCCAGTCGTCACCAAAATCTTTTCTTAAATAGTAGTGGCCCGACATCTATTTCTGATGGCCCGCACCACCAGACTACTGCTAATATCAAGCTTTGTCAACATGTTGTTCAGTGTACTAAGTAGGCTCCCAGAGGTTTAAATAATTTAATCCTCATCTGGCAAATGCCTTATCTGATCCTGAAGATTTGTGCTGATATGATATTATTAGGAGTGAAAAAGATAATCTAGCTGTTCACTTTTAGTTGTAGTAATTACGGCACAAAATGAAATATATCATGTTTCACTCTGGGAAATCTGCTCATGATGGGGACTCCGTCTCACAAGGCACTCTCTCCCTCATGAGCACCTTTTGAGCTGGAATACTTATGAGGCTCCCTCCCCGCAGTGCTCATGAAGCCTCCTCTTCACTTCTCATCCATCTCACATCTGATATAAATGGTCATATTAAAGTTCTCACTGTGATTTTTTTTTTGTTACACACACATGTCCACTCTCCATGATGAGAAAAAAATTCTGTTTTGACAAATATTGAGTTTAAATCAAAACAGATAGATTTTTTCTTTTTCTCACCATGGAGGGTGGACATGTGTATGTAACAAAAAATCACTGTGAGAACTTGTGACCATAAAATATCAGATGTTAGATGGATGAGAGGTGAAGAGGAGACCTCGTGAGCACTGCGGGGAGGGAGCCTCTAGAGTTCCCCAGAGGTGCTCATGAGGGGTAGAGTGCCTTGTGAGGCGGAGCCCCCCTCACGAGTGGATTTCCCGGACTGGTGTTAACACAAGATCTGCATTTGAATTTGAATAAAGAATAAAAAGACTAATTGTTGGCTAATTTTGGTGGTTTTGTGTTTCATCGTTGACTTTCCAGGAATGATCTCCAGATTAGCAGTTTCTTCAGGGACTTCCAAGGTGAGAAGTTTGTATTCACCCTCAGTGGAAATTATTTTGATCACATGGTATTTCTGCAGATCAGCCAATGGAATCTATTCTAATACATGTATTTTGATGATTCAAGCCTTCCACAAGATGTGTAGTTAATTTTTATGTCATTTCATGTTTGTAGCTGAAGCCCTTATATATTCACATGGAATATTCTACACCTACTCCTGTTGAGTAGATAGATTTGAAGAAGTATTTGTCAAGGCAATGTATTTCAATCATCAAGGACATAATATAGACTTGCAGAAAGCCAAGTAGTGTAAGATCTTCCTTAACAAGCATCCAGGAGTGCATAGTTGGAAGTCTACAATCTCTCAAACAATCTAACATTTCTTTGATGTACACTGTATGTGGTTGTACTTTTTAAACACATGAAAATTCCATTACTTTCTTACTTTGTAGAGATATATCTCATGTTACTCCATATATTTCATAATGAACTTGGAGTAAATTACACTGGACAATGATTAGTTAAAAAAAGGAAAGATATATTTTGCAATGACCTCTCTCAACCAAATGAAAAAAGGTACAATCTGCCACTCAAGTTATGACTCTTATGACTTAGGAATATTGTATTTAAGTGGTTATGTAAAAGCACATTACAGTAAGTAATATCAGTTACTTATTTGTTTTGGGTTTTTTTTTTTTTTCTGTTGATAGAGTGCTGGAAACGTCTTGTGCACCTGCAGACTTTTGACCAATCAAAAGAAGATGCTGCTGCCTCCTGTCACCAAATTAGTCGCACAGCTTTGGAAACACCAGACTGTCAGTCAGGACAGACCCCAGATGTCATTCACGGGTCGAACGCCGTGGAAATGAGCAATAGTGAATCAGGATCAGCTGTGGGACGGAGCAGGTCCTTGAGAAGAATTGAGGGCATTGTTTGCTATGGACTGGGTAACTTTTCATCCTGCGTCACGGCTAGATATCAGCTGTCCCTCCTCATACTGATGGAATCCATGGTAAGATGATCCAGTGCGTTGTAGTGAAAAGCATGAATTTCAAAATTTTCTCCCCCCCCCCTTCTAAAAACTAACTAGCAGTGCACCACTGTTATAACCAGACAGTAAGATGCTTACTTTCCGTACAACCGAACAGTAGACTGTATGTAAAGATACATCTAGATGATAATTTAGGGACCTGAATTTTTACTTTGTTGTTACAAGAATTTCGTTATAACCATGAATATTCTGTATGTACAGGTTTAACTGTAGATAAATTTGACACAGTGCGCTCACTTACAAAGTAAAAACATCCAGTTTGTGACCATGATGTTAATGTGGTTTTCCTCTTTCAGTTAGGACTCTGAAACATAGAAGTGCTGTCATCTAACGTACCAGTCATTCCTTGTTCAGCTCAAGTGAACTTTAGTCTTCATCATATCTCATCTGATGTTCATATGTGGTTGCAACTAAATTACTATTTTCATGAGGAAACTGTCAGATCACATAACTTTCTTCATTTTCAACTGTAACCATTCTTTTTGTTCATTTTTAATCGCTTTGTGTTGGAAGTTAGCTCAACACGGAGTGATAATTTAGATCAAGTGATGTCAGTAGTTCGAAATGTATGTAATTCTCAATTTAAATGATGTGTCTCCTAATGTCGGCAATTCTTGTACATCATTTGCAGATACCTGGGGTAAAATGCAGCTTGTATGACCCCAACTTTACAGAGGTGGAAAAGGAGGTTATTCGAGATCTCGGCTTTTCATGTATTGACCATAATGAGGTACTTAAAGACTTTATCTTTTTCATAGATTGATGTTGTTTCTTTGTGGTAGAAATAAGAAAATCCACTATTCAGATCCAGGCAAATGCCAAAAAACAAAAACAAAAACAAAACAAAACAAACAACAACAACAAACTAACTCTTCTTGTTGTATGTACCTTATTAATGCTGTTTACTGACCATTAAGGGCCTAACCTAGTAAAATTTTTTTTTTTTTTAATCTGCTCTTTGAAGTGAAAGGTGAAGTGAAGGGAGGAACTTATATGCTTGAATCAAGACCATCCCCCTCACTGGACCTCTACTGTATATCCTGTATGTGGGACAGAGTGTCTTGCCTTAAACTAAAGAGCATGGCATCTTGACACGCAAGACTTTTTATCTTGACTGAAATTTAAACTGTTTGGCTGTAAGGCAGGGCAGGCATGTTGCTGAAGAAGCCAACCTGCCACTGTCCATGAAGAAGTACATGATGTCGAAATGATGTTGTATATCCAATGAAAGGATATATATATATTTTTAAAAAGTCAAAATACCATGGGTTTAGGATAGAATCAGTTTGATGAAGTACACTGTATTGCAAATGGGAGAGGATGAGGTGACACTTTGGTTTTGTTGTAGGATGAAGTCTTGAAAATGTTCACGGTAATTTTCAAGGGATGGAGTTGTTGAAATGTGCCCTTCTGTTGAGAAGTTTTTGTTCTCCTTTGTTTTCAGGAGGGAAAACGCCAAGTGGTGGTACCGACTCTCTTTTACATGCCTCATTGTGGTAAGCCACTCTATAACAACCTGTTGTGGGCCAACTGGGGTTTGAGGTTAGCGTCACTCATCATACTCGGCAACAGCTTCAACAATTTTGGCCAAAGGTGAGTAACCTTTTTGGATTAAATGTACTGTCTTTGAAAGAGACAAATGGATATTTGAAGCCTTCAAGCAAGGCAAGTGAATTTGCTTTTAATGTTAGTATTCATTGCTATGTATTCACATAGCATTAAACATTTACACTGCAATTACAGTCAAATATACCCATGCCACTACAGTGATAAAGACCTAGCCCTACATTTTTCCGTATTTAAAGATTTTTTGTTATCATCTTCAAGTGAAACCCCAAGGCATGCAGTGTTTGGGGAAATTCAAGACTGTGCCATACTCATTTTGATTTTGAAAGTCTCTGCAGAGGACTTTATGTACCGCTGTAAATATTAAAACATTGGGGTTTATCACCAATACTACACAGACTACTTTCATGAGGATAATATCAGAGAGTTCATGTATTGAGACAGGATTGCATTTCTTTCAATAAATGTGATAGGAAGCATTCAGCAGCAAATACTAGATCACAAAAGACTACATGTTGAATGTTCCATGTTTTTTGCTGAATGCTGTTTTATCATCAATTTCCAAGCAATTTTACTTACAACCCGTAATTTACTTCTTTTTCTGCAGATTTACCTCAAAACAACTTCATGAAGAAGTGCCTTACATACAAAAGGTAACTCATTATGATTTTATTTTTTGTTTTTGTTGTGTTCTTCTTATTGTTATTGTTATACTTATTGTCATTATTTTTATTGTTAGAACAGTATTAGTATCATACCAGTGTAGGTAATGGTTATGTTGTTACTGTCATGTATTGTTACTATTATCATTGCAGTTGGCACTGTAATGCACATATTGATGTCACTTTTGTGTTTGCAATTTCACAAGCAACAATCTGGGCCACCAGGTTATACACAAACTATTTGTCAACTAGAAAGACACTTAGAGAGTGCAGACCTCTGCCAAGCAGCTTATTTCCACCCATAAAGTGATTTCCAACCTATATTTTAGTCCTTCATATCAAGTGCATTATAAATGTAAATTAGATTCCTTGACTACCAAAACATACCCTTACTGCTCATCAGCTGTAGCTGCTGTGGCCATACTTTCTGGCCAACAGTGCAATGGCTGTGAGGGTTGCCAAAGCAAGCCCGCCATCTGGTGTTGATGACGGAGCTTCTAGGGTTGGGTAATTACCCGGGACCCTTCCCCTGGCCCTAATCCCAATCCTAAACCTGAACCTAATCCTAACCCTTACCCAAACTCTAACCCTAAACCCAACCCAAACTGTAAGCCTAAACCTAACCCTAACCCTAATCTTTTCTCTAACCTTACCACTAACCAGTATTTAGCCAGGGGGTAATTGTCCTCAGGGAGCAATTGCCCTGATACGATGATGGACCCTACCAGTGATAGAGAATCCTTAAAAAAAAAATGGAAGAAAAAAAATTGTGGGTCCAAATGGTGATGCAGATCACTACCGCAATTTATTCATCTGTTCCTTGTGTTATTATCAAAATCTCTATGGGAGGATGCACAGGTGTGATGTCTCACTTGGTAACCTAAACCATCCCTTCTCCTCTTCTTCCTCATTTGCTTTCTCCTCCTTTTCCTCCTCCTCCTCCTCCTCCTCCTCCTTCTCCTCTTCCTCTTCCTTCTCCTCCTCCTCATCCTCCTCCCTACTCTCTTTCCCTCAGGTCCTTCCTTACCACCAGGAGGTCGCAGTCAAAAACTCCTTCCAGTTTACAGACATCTTCAATGACCTAGCCATCCATGCCTTTCCCCCTGATGCACTGGGCCGCGCTCCAGCCAACCTGTGGACAGACTGCCGTGAGCCATGCTATGATCACATGGACAGTGTGGAAATCATTCTGGACTCAAGTAGGAGATGACACGAGCCGTAAAACGTTGCGGTGGTCTCACTTCCCTTGGACTCTGCGTACAAGTGATTGTTGAAAAGTGCTGCAGAAAGGGGCTTTGTTCCCCATTGCTTATTAAAAATTGTGATGGATGTACTAAAAGAGATACTGTTTTTTAAGAATAGTTTTTGCTGTACAGTGCACTCCCGTTATAATGAAATGCTCGGGACTGGCAGTGCTCTTTGGTTATAACGAAATTTCGTTATAACCGAACAAACACAATATATAACAAAAACAAGGAAACCACGCATAGTATTATATTCTGTTTGTTGAATACTCATCGTACACTGGAAAGCAATGTGAAATGGGATGGTACCTTTTTTATTTCGTTTACATATTACATTTAAAACTGTGCGTGACACACGGAGCAAACACATGGTGATGTGAAGCGTTTTCCCATGCAGAGACGCTACAAAAATGCTTGTTCCGCTACGTATTTTCGAAAGCGATCTGCATTTCGTTATAACGAAACACATTTCTTTTGTTTTTCTTTGTCAGTGGGGCTCGGAAAAGACTTCGTTATAACAAAAATTTCGCTATAACCGTGTTCGTTATAAGCGAATTTTGTACCATAAACTTTAATGGCGATAATTTTGGGACCAGAAGTTTTACTTCGTTATAACAAAATTTCATTATAATCTTGTTCGTTGTAACGGGAGTGCACTGTATTCTGTTTTCAAAATAAGATATGTTGTGACGACTTGATCATGCAGGACATGGGCTTTTTGGGCTGCATTTGAAGCAGAACCTTTTCATCTGGGTGGCTTAAAATCATGGTGAAAATGTAAGTAAATATGAATGTAATGGGGGGTGGTCACATTTTGTAGCAACAGGGTTGTGCACTAACACACTACCACATACAGGCTATAGATGTCCCAACCAAAGAAAATGAACTCTATGATGTACATATGTAGTGTGTGTTACGTTCATTTTTCTGATGTCATCATCTTGATACAGTACGCTGGTGTACCACTTTGCTTTTGAGTGCTCTTTGTTACAGTACAATACGATGCGGCACTGTACGCTTTTTTAGTTCATCAAGGAGTGGTCCACTTTTGGCATTGTAGGATATAGTGCTGTGCACTTTATGAGTGTTCAAGCGCTCCTCTGGCACAGGTATGGTATGCTTCAGGAGAGTGGTTGAACACATCCATGGTTTAGATATTCCCTGAATTGACTTGTAATGATAGCATGCATTTTGAGAGGTGTGGGTAGAGTATCAAGATTGGCTATCTTCTTGAAGGAAGTCTGATTTGTTTCACATCCAGTGCAATATATTTCAAGAAACTCCTGGCAAACTGCAGAAGGATTCTTTCGTTAGACCAATTCTTTGAATCTTGTAATCAGCAAAGCAAGTATGGGAAATAAAGACAATTTTTGAGTTAAATATATATACCTGCTATATTTCATTTTATGTGAACTGAAATGTCTCCAGACTGCAGATTATTTCTCATACATATGATATATACAATTTGCAATTGATGAAAAATTGAAAGTTCATGTACACGTGTCACATGTTTTGATACAGAAATTTGAGGTTATCTCAAGATATCATTTGTCCTCATATATTATGCATTTCAATTATTGAATATAAGTATGCTGTATTCATCTGGAAAGCCATTTGGCGTAAAATTTAGTGAAAACTGGGAGGAACAGAGAGATAGAACTTATAGAGATTCGCATTGAAGCTATGCTCATACGCGTACCAAATACTCCACTGAAAATGGACACACACACACACACACACATTTCTCAATAGGCATACATGTGGCATGGTACTATTTAATGTACAGTACCTTACACAAGACAAGAAGTCTCACTGAGATTTAGAAAATGTGAATATTTTTTGTCCCCGCCGAACGAGTTCGAGCAGGGGACTATGGAACGGGCTCCGTACGTGTGTGTGTCCGTGTGTCCGTCCGTCTGTGCGTCCGTGTGTGATCAAAATGTTCAAGTTGCTACTTCTCTGTCATTTATGAGCCAATTTTGATTCTGTTTGCTTTATATGATAGCACTACATGGGAGCTTTGAAACTTCTACACAGAATTTCAGTTGTGACCTTTGACCTTGACCTTTGACCTATATTGTACATTTTGCTTCAAAATGCTACTCCTTTGCCATTTCTAACCCATTTCAATTCCGTTTGCTTTATGTGATAGCACTAGGTGAGGGCTTCAAAACTTCTACACAGATTTTTGACCTTTGACTTTGACCTTTGACCTTGATTTTTGACCTATATTGTACATTGGCTACAAAATGCTACTCCTTCGCCATTTCTAACCCGATTTCGATTCCGTTTGCTTTATGTAATGGCACTAGGTGAGGGCTTCAAAACTTCTGCACAGAATTTTGACCTTTGACTTCTTTGACCTTTGACCTTGATTTTTGACCTGTATTGTACATTTTGCTACAAAATGCTACTCCTTCGCCATTTCTAACCCGATTTCGATTCCGTTTGCTTTATGCGATGGCACTAGGTGAGGGCTTCAAAACTTCTACACAGAATTTTGACCTTTGACTTCTTTGACCTTTGACCTTGATTTTTGACCTGCATTGTACATTTTGCTACAAAATGCTACTCCTTTGCCATTTCTAACCCAATTTCACTTCCGTTTGCTTTATGTGATGGCACTAGGTGAGGACTTCAAAACTTCTGCACAGAATTTTGACCTTTGACTTCTTTGACCTTTGACCTTGATTTTTTACCTATATTGTACACTGGCTACAAAATGCTACTCCTTCGCCATTTCTAACCCGATTTTGATTCCGTTTGCTTTTTGTGATGGCACTAGGTGAGGGCTTCAAAACTTCTACACAGAATTTTGACCTTTGACTTCTTTGACCTTTGACCTTGATTTTTTACCGATATTGTACATTTTGCTACAAAATGCTACTTCTGGCGGGGACATATTTTACGCACCGCGTAATTTCTGCTTTTCCTTGTTATTTCTGTATCTCTAAAATTTGTGCAGATTTATAGGTATAGCGTGTGGTATGTGTGTGTGAATGTGTGTGTGTGTGTGTGTGTGTGTGTGTGTCTGTCTGTCTGTTAGAGCATACAGTGTATTTGTATTTTGGTATTTTGAGCATGGGCGAAAGTATTGATGTTTTGTATGTGTCATGTGTGATACTACAGTCAACCTCGCCCAAGTCGACCTACACAAGTGAAAAAAAAAATGGCTACATCAAGGGAAAATTTTACCCTGGATGGATATAAAAACCAAAAAGGTGTTAGTTCTATTGGGCACATCAAAATTCATGTTAGTGAAAGGTTTTTTTAACCAGTTCCTTTGGAATCAACATGGGCGAGGTTGACTGTATGTGTAGGTGTGTGCAGAAGACATACACATTGTACATCTCGGATCCTTTGCGGAACAAGATCACAGTCGGGGAAATAAAGCACTTGTCACACACATTCCTGTTCGTGTTCTGGCAATATGATATATATTTACATATAAATACATAGTGTTAAATAAAAATCACACATTGTTCATTAGTCTTGTCTTCCATGCTCATCCCATAGTACATGTACTGCCATCTGATCAACTTGCCCCACATTGCCCAAGAATGCCCACAGTGTTTTACATCCATTACACCAGAGCATAACACCAATTGAAAGCAAAGATAAAAAGCAGCATCTATTCCTTTACGGCTTGACACCGGTAAGCCAAAGCTTCCGAGCCAACCTGAAGACTTTTTAAACTTTCATGACTTATTCTTGGGTTAATGATTCTTGTGCTTGAGGCAATACATCTTATCACATCTGCAATCATGTAAAATCTGTCAGGCTGTGGCACAGAAATTCAGTGAAATTTTCCAATTTTCCCACTAAATTACAACTACAAAACAGTAATGTCAGCTTTACTTGCATTGCTAGAAAACAGGATATTATTTCCATCCTGGCATATCTCGAGCAGGATAGTTGCATTTTTCTCTTAACACTTAGAATGATATAAGTCTGATATTCACTTCTTAAAACTCGGCTCAGATAACATAAAGAAGTTTGCTGAAATGAGCAAATATACACAAAAATGATAACTACCACCCTGCATAGCTGATGTATTCTTTTAAAATAATTCTGACCATGAATTCACCAACATCTCCAGTGAGGTATACAGTACAAGTAAACACACACAAACTGCGAGGTCAAGAAACTTTTTCTTTACAGCCCACTGCACACTGCTCACCTTTGGGTCAAGTTTGGTTGTCATAATGACCTTTGCCAAAAAGTGCACTCATGTCACCATAGCTGATTTAATCTGGTACAGGACACATGTAGGGTACATGTACCAATCACAGTTCATCACATTACTATGAATTGTGACAATTTCTATCGTGATTTTCTGGAAGGTGTGAACACTGCCTTGCGAATGCATCAGTTTACTTGATGTACTAAAATTTGGGGGCATGACTCCTGTGCACACATCAATGACAGCCAACCAAAATGGTTGGCTGAACCCTGGTTGATGCTTGCTTGTCCTTGCACCAACTTACATGGGCAAGTTGTGTGGGCAAAAGAGAATTGAAAGGAGTTATGTGGAATTGAAAACTTGTTTCCAAGAATACAGGTCAGAAATGTTCACATTGAAAACGGGTCAGAGTAACTGTCTACTTTGGGGTTGGGTGTAAGAAAGTAATACACTTTGTTGGTCTCTTGACTCATAGAGCCTAAAGAGAGATTTGGTTTGTCCAGCTGGGCAGTGTGGAGTGAGCTATGGTACAACAGGGGTTAACTAATCACTACTGCTGAAAAAAAAAGGCACTGTGCTGGAATCTTATGAATTGTACACACTGGTATTCAGGCAAAGCTCTCTGCAGTTGTGCTGTAGCATTAACCCAAAGCCTACCCAAATGTTCTGGTTTTTTTTTCAGGACATCAGTAGGTACATCATTCCACATAATAACAGGTAACCACATACTGTATAGGAAACATGATGCACACACCAAAGTTAGCATAGCACCATTTGGTTTGGGTAAGAACTTCAAAACACAGCCTACACAACCACAAGAGAATATCAAGTGTCCAAATGTCAAAATACAATAAATTGTAATATGTATTGACTGTAATTTGGCTTAGAGCAGTTCACATATGCCGAGACTGCAGACTGCTTGATATTGCAGCTGTTTCTCATGTTTACAATCAGAACTTTATTCCATACTCCAAACAAATACTGTGGTGTCAGTTTGAACATAGTAGGGACACACATTAAGTTCTTCATTTGGCATACACAATGGCACATCAGCACATCAAGCTGTGCATCAACACATATATTGCCATTGAGTGCAAAGAGAGATGGATTCAGAATACTGCACATGTGTACCTATCACAATCAAATGGTTCAGGACCAGATGAGTTTTAACATGCGAACAGGGCACAGCTTTTAACCCATACCATTTCACAACACTCCACAGATCAACCAGCTTATCACCCCTTAGCATTTCGAGTAGACATACTAGGGAAGCTGATCATATGATATTGGGCAAGATAATTGCGTTCAACTGCAAAGTGCCCAAGCTCAGTTTCTTACACTGCTTCTAACTCTCCACTCTGATCTCTGGTGACGCAGGTAGCTGTATCCTACTTGGTGTATACATAGCTGTTAACTAGTCATATGAAAGAGACATCCAATGTGGCAGGCCAGAGGTTTGTAAGTTTTTAGAGTCTGATACAGCTAAAATCATCATTTGAGAGCAAGAGGGGCACAAACCCAGTGCTCATCATATGGACTTACTGCCCTTTGCTTGTGTCGGCTGGCTGGAAACACGGTGGCATTTAAAATACTGTGCAATGACAGCTTTCCCACCTGGTCTGGTAGATAAAATGCATACTATGCAGTGGTTTGTGAAAGACAAAAATTATCTTGGTACACTGGGATGTGTGCATCATGAGGGGGCATGTGTAGGTTTGCATACGGAATGACACAGAGTCTTGAAAATAGTTTGATATGGTATAACATTTCAGCTGCATACAATCCTAACACAGGAAACAGCATGTCACAATAGTAGGAGGGCATGCCAGGCACACTGCAACACACACTGCTTAATTGTTTTAGTCGAAAGTTCTTGAGCTCACTCCTCAACTTCCCTTTCACACTAGAACGTGTGAATCCAGCGCAGCATCTATTGCTTGCAATTTAATGTAAAATTCAGCCTTCCGGGAGAAAAAAGAATATTCAAAATGGACTCATTTTTTGGAAAGCCTCAATTCAGACAAAAATTCTGTTTTTTGGTTTTTTTTTTCTTTGTATGTTGACATGTTCTCCCCTATTGGAAGCCCTCTGCCTTTCTCATAATGGCCATTTACTAGACAGAGTGTCCTCAGACTCACAATAATATTCAGCAACAATGCTCATTAAAAAAAAAAACATAAAAAAAAAAAAAAAATGGTGAGGAATCCCCAATCAGGGGTGGATCCAGGATTTCCACAAAAAACATCTTTGGTGCCACTGCTGGGTTTAATCAGCTGACAAGCAAAATTGTTAATTCAAAAAAAAGGCTCCCTGCAATTTTTCTGTTTAAGCTTAAAGCTTAAGCACAATTTTCTGCTGCCACTATAATGAAAAAAAAAAAATGAATAAGGGGGGGGGGGCGCACACGCCCCTTTCATTTTTTTTTTTTCATTTCTTTTTCATAAACATTTTATCCTTGGAAAAGACGGAGTTGGTGTGGTATCGAAAAAGAGTGACATTGGTTGGATGGACTGTCCAGTCAAAACAGGAAACATGAGTCACAGGCACGTCCTGTCTGGACAAGAATGGACGATCGCAATGCAGCAGGTGAAATTCTTGGGCTTGCAGTCTGTGACAGAAAGGGAAGAAAATTATTGCCTACGGTACGCTTTGCTCAGATGACTCAATTTGGTGTGCAGTAACAATGTCTTCCTACTTGGATTCACCTGTAAAGACGAGTAGTTGCAGGACAATACAATTATTATTTTTAAAAAACAGAGAAAGTGAAATATATAACAAATAAGCATCTCACAAATAAAAATAAAAAAAATCAAGATAAGTACTGTGATACTGATAATTTAATAGAAATTGATATTGAGAAACAAAGTTGTACTCTTTGTATTATATGATATACATAACATGTAAAACTTGAACATATTTATATCAAAGCCCCAGTATACTTTTGGAAATTTGACTAAAAAACAAATGTCATGATATGAGAGTTCAATTGATCATAGCAAGGAATATATAACTGTGGCTAAATATCTAAATGATGAAATTAAAATTTGGGGGAAGGGGGGGGGGGGGGTGGGGCAAAAATGAACCACACATACACTGGGCCCATATACCCCCATTCCTCTTCATAGCATTGTTTACAGAACAGCTTTTAGCAAAGAAAGTGTAAAACAGAATCAATCCCACTGGTAGTAATGCTTAGTGGAACTACAGAGATTGTTTAAAACTTGACAAAATACAGGTTTTTCCTTCCCAAAATAATATCTTCAACTCTTCAGTATACTAGGGCTTTGACTGGCAAGATAAACTTTACTTTTATGCTTGAATATTCTAGGTGGTTGGACATGAGTTGATGTCTTCGGCAGGTTAGTTGTAAAATATTGCTCTTACTCAGTTCTATTTGACTATATATCTTTTTGGCAAACATTTGTTAATTCAAATTCATGACATTTGTTAAGCTTTGAACTGATTGTGCATTAAGCTTCAGTTACTCGTATAGAATTACTGCCCTTCCTCAGTCATCCGAGGCATAAATATACATTATATCAACCCACATTTGCTTCCTCCCTACTTCTTCTTTTATCACTTTGATGTGCGAGGTGCATCCCCCCCCCCCCCCCCCCTTCAATTTGGGCAATCAGTCCTTTGATCAGATGTACCACTGACAACCTATGCCATTATTTTATGATGTAACGAAAGACGCGGACATCACAAGCAACACTGTCTCCTAAAGATCCAATCTACTCTAAGAAAACAACTGCAACTTTTTGTTTTGTGCTTGCATGTTAATCAAACAGCTGCTCTGAGGGTTACATCAACCTAGCATTACTCTTGAATACCTGAGTCCAAGCAAAATTTATAAACTTTCTGTAGATAGAAGAATAAAAGATATGAGCGTGGATCTAAGATTTAGAATTTAAAATGCAGCTTATGTGACTGAGATTCACTGAGTCTTGTAAAAAAGACTACTGTGAAGCAAGATATTTTCATGGCATGAAAATTTTGGAATTGGAGCCAACAGCCTTTTTCGCGGCATGAAATTTTTGCGAACTGCCACTGGCATTCAATGCATACAGTGTAGACAAGAAATTTTGCATGCATTTCAATTTCACGAATCTCGACTCTAGCAAAATTAAAATGCACGCTAGCATTTCTAGTTATAGAGTATCTAGTCATGACAGAAGTGTTCTACAGCCAGTTTGTAGACAAAAACAAACCGGCGAGAAATGTAAAAGGGAGGGCTCCCTTGTATGCAGGTTATCTAAGAGCCTGGTTGTATGCCTCCATGAACAATGTGCATAAATTATGGTGCCTGGTGAAGGGAGGGAACATACAGACTATTCGCTCTGCAGCACTTGCAATGTTAATCAGAGGCTCAAATCTTTCCAAATACAGCATTTCAATTTTGTGAGTATGACACATTTTGCTGAATACTAAGTACTGGCAATGCAAGTCACTATCTGCTATATGATATGGGCTATTCAAAGTACTATGAAATCAAACTTTTAACTTGTAGTAAACATTGTCTCCAGGCACCTAAAAGTCGTGAGCTATTATTATGCAGAACTTTTTTAAAAATACATTTCTGTAAATCATTAGTTGTCTGTCCTTTTGTTTCGTTTCTTTTTATGGGCTGCATAGAATGTGAGAACTAATTTTGCTGATTGCACGAGAAATATCACTACATTTTTTGCACTCTTTGCCATCTTGTCTACCCCCTCCCCAAAAATGTTCTTCCATCAGAGAACAATAGAGGACATGTTGCCCATGGGTAAACACAACAAACTATTCTACTGTTGCATGATGTTTAGCCCACCACAGGCAGGCGGTTTCTAACCCATATAATATATGTAAGTGAGAGCTGACATTAGACAAAGCTGCAAAAATGTTAATCAAGGCTCCTCTACCTGGCGGACTCACACAGGCGGACATTCTTCACAGAGCAAACTTGAGAAGTCAGTAACCTAGACTGAACATCAAGTGAGTTTCGATAACGTATGCGTGTGAACGCAGACTCACAGAGGGCTTGGAAGTATGAAAAGTACTACTTAAATTGTGGAAAATCAGCATGCTTGCAGAAAATCAAATAGTTGATAAATACTATACATGTAAATACCCTTCAAATTCTTATTAAACTGTTGAAGAATCATAAACAAACCATTTATATCAGATTCAAATATTTTTTCATGAACAGGTGAATCTCCTACTAAGAACACAAAAGAATAAAGGGCATTTTACGTTTCATGAAATGAAAGAAAAAATAATCAGCAAAATGTACCTTCCATTTAATTATTGCACTGCAAAATAACCAACTCTGAATTACCAACATATATAGAGCGCATAATTTACATCTTAAGGTATACAATTCAAATGTGTTTATGGTAATTTTTATTTTCCAGTTTGTATTAAGCCTGCCTGCCTAACTTCCCAAGAATAGAGACCTAAAACTTATTGGTAAAGATGCATGAGATTATATCCTTTAAATGTAGTACCAATCAATGCACTGAAATTCAAAAAATAGATATACCTATAGAGAATACATGGAGATATGTCAGAATTCAAATGCTCCCACGGGGGCACAAGGTCTGTGTGCATGAAATCAAACTTAATTGGATTAAAAGAAGATTATTAGCCAGCTTTACCTTATGGATTAAAGGCCATTAGAAATAACAGCCAAGAAATAAGAATTAAGATCTCCACATCCCCATAATCTCCAACTTGGAACGCCAAAATGGGAAAATAATTTGGCACACCAGGGGACAGTGGTATCTGAATAAAAGTGACATCCTACATATATTAACTGAATAATCCCCAAACTGCAAGGAAAAATGCTTGACATGTGCGCCAATTCACTAGCACCATGAGGTTCAATTTTGCAACTCTGCACAGCGAGCTTCATATCTTTATTCACACACATGAAGATCCTCTTTTTCTCTCATTTTCCTTTTTTATTGTTTTATGTAAGAATCTGGTTCGTGTGGAATCCTGTAAGTTAAGCGAATGCACATTCCTATCATAAATATTTGATACTGCACGCAAGTTTGATAAAACACATCTTTCTTCTTTTCTTTTTTTTTTTTTGCCACAGCATTACCCAAACTTGATAAAGGTCACATCAGTGATAATAGCATAATTACTCCCTGTGTAAGAATATGAATACATCACAACAAACTGACCAAGTGATGTGGCATACGCTCCAGATGTCCTGAACTACAACCCGTACGACAGCGTGAGCTGAAAATTCTGACGATTTCTCCTTATGTACGTTACTGCTAAGCAACAGCAAGGGGGAGCGGATACGTGTGCTCCATTAACGCTGACCTCACAAGGCCTATACATCCTATCTAAACACCAGCACCACTGACGGAGAACTACACAGTGCAGGACAGCGGACCGTGTTCGCAAAGCTGCAATGCTGGTGGACTAAATTATGTGAAAGAGATTAAGGACGTCAATCCCGTCGTCATGTGACGTTGGGGTTCCAGGACGATGACGGGCTCATGGTGGGTGTCTCCTGCCGGCTGGACGGGCCCGAGCTGTTACCGAGGGTGTTCTTGATGTCCATCTTGGGGCTGGTGGCGAAGAGGGCGGCCCGGTCCTGCCCCTGCCCCTTCTTGACCCAATGCCGGTAGATGTCGAAGGCACAGCCGTCCAGCGCCTTGCGGATGGCCTTGATGGCGTAGGGGTTCTCCTGGATTGTCCTGGGCGAGACTGGACGATGACCACTGTGGCGTCGCATCCGGCAAACCCCGTAAACTACCAAGCCTGCAGCCTGCATACAACAGGTCATGAAACAGACATATGGTTCAGAATGTTGGCAAGGGTTAGAGGCAAGTCATCCACATTTGGTGGAGACTGGTAATGAGACAATACTGGCAAAACTGCAAAGTAAATTCAGGAATGAGGTGATGTAAACAACCCCGGTGGTACGACTGACATGCTGGATAATCACTTCTCACATAGTTAAGGGTAAAAAAATATACACATATTTAATACTAACTTTACTTTTAGAGAATTCACAATGGTAGTTAGATCCCTTGATAGTTCAGTATTACAAATCATGTTTGCAGCACTTCTCAAGGCTAATATCTCAATAAGCTGCAGGAGTGGGTAAACACTCGACTAAGAATAAATGAGACAATTAGGCTGGTCATTTGTACATTGTTTATGTTGTTTGTTTTGTTTGTTTGCTTTTTGGTTGCATTAAAAAATAAAGAGAGAGAGAGAAAAAAAAAAGAATAGGTGAGACTACAATCAAGGATGCCAACATTCACACATCAAAATCAGGAAGGTTTAAAAAAGCAATCAGGCAGTTAACTTGTGTTACATGTATCTCAATGAGCAGCTCTGCTGCATGTGACTTGAATGCACTTTCAAGGAAAAAAATCATAGCTTACATTGAAGAAGCATAATTTCTCTTTGATAACAAAAAACAACAAAATACTAAAAAACAAACAATTTGGTCGCTCTGTATATGAAATTACTTGGCACATACACACACATATACCATTGTACATATCTACATAAATTGTTGGTTTTAAGAAAAACTCTATTTTTGATGAAATGAGTGCAGATTTGAAACAAACCTTAAATTTTCTCCTGGCATTGAATGTCGAAGCTGCAGGCACCTCAGACTGCTGAAAGAAGGGATGTTCCAATGCCTCCTTGGCCGTCAGCCTCAACTTTGGGTCTACTACCAGTAACTTTGATATCTACACAGAATGAGGCAAAGAGAGGGATGTGAACTTATATACCTGTGACATAACAACAGTGCAATATGTGTGTGTGTGTGTGTGTGTGTGTGTATGAAAAGGTTTGGACCGTGCATCATTACACCAAAACAATCCCCTGACAAAGACTTATGTGTGTGTGATAGTTTTGTGTGTGTGTGTGTGTGTGTGTGTGTGTGTGTGTGTGTGTGTGTGTGAAAAGATTTGGACCGTGTGTCATTATACCAAAACAAACCCGTGACAGAGCCTGAGTCAAGATAACATTTCAGCAATGCGAATCCTCTGAAGAAAATCTGAGTCAAGTTAGCATTAGAGCAAAAGAAAATGATCCCCTGGGGACAAAATCTGCAAAAAGATGATATTACTGCAAAGTAATCCCTGGCATAATCTGAGTCCAGACACATTACAACAAAACAATCGTCTGACAAAACTGACGTTTCAACTCAATTACACTGCCTGCCGTGAGGTTGTTGAATGCCATTCTCTATACTGTACAACCAGAAATTTTCATGTGCATGAAACTTGTGTGAATTTCGCAAGCCAAGATTCTCTAAAGAGTTTGTCTATACAATGCATTGAATGTCACTGGTGATCTTCCAAAGTTTCATGCCATGAAAAAGGCAGTCCGCACCGATTCACAAAGTTTCATGCTATGAACATTTCTAGTATAAAAGTTAATGGGCAGAAATACAGCAACCCCTTTCTACACTGCACAGATGCCTTTAGTGAATTGTATTCTATGTCCCTTTCATGAATAAACATTTAAATGACTGCATATTATTCATTTCTATGATGCATGCAAAAATCATGCAATTTCTCAAAAAAAAAAAGGAATAACAAATTGACCTAAAAAAAAAAAAAAAATGGTGGTGTCATTTGAGGAGCTTAAAAGGTCCACTTTCCTTAGGGAAAATACTCTGATATATCTTAAGTACTTGTCACTCTCTGATATACAATGGTATGCCAGCGTCTTCTCCAAAACTTGATTGTGCCCTTCTGTATGTATCCAAGTCAGTTATAATCATCAAAATCAACTTTTGTTGCAGCAAACATGAGAGTAAATATAGTGACAGAGAATCACAAAATTAGGGTGTCCATATATATTCTTTTTGCAAAACGATCAAATTTGTTATTATGTCAATGCCAACCACTCAACATATAGCTTGAGTAATATTCAGACAAGTATTACAAAGTAAATGGAAGCAGGATCTGACTAGATTGAGCTTGACAGAAGAAAGCAAAATGATATATAACAGTTGGGTAAACTGATACATATCAAAAGGCGAACTCACAAGATCCTTGGGCATGTCAGTGATGTCGTCCCACTCAGGACTGCCGAAGCGGTATCGTCCCTCCATAATTGCCCTCAGCATCAGCATCTTCTTCCGATGCCAGAACGGAGGCCTGCCGACAAGTCTGTGGAATAGGAATTCATAATCAAAGTCATATCGATTCATTCAATTTCATAATCACATTTACAGCCAAATTCACGTTTACATTCAATTTCAAATTCACTTCTAAATCTCAATATGAAATCAAAGGCATTTCTAAATCTGAATCTGAATTCAAGTTCACCATCAAACTCATATACTTAGTAAGCTAAACTCAATTTCACTATCAAACTCATCTAAATTCAAATTCAAATGGCACTGTTAGCATTAAACATTCTAAAAAAGTCAAAATACACATATCTAATAGACACATAACAGGATACCATTCCTTAAGGACCTTCATTACGAATGTAGTGGCAGGAAGAAAGGAATATGTTACCAGTACAAAATCAAACTCTGACTACAACAGAGCACAGACAAACATTCAAAGTAGATCGCTTCAACACGTATAAGAGTTTCAGACAAATCCAGGGTAGAGATTGAAAAATACATCAAGGGTCAGAGAACTCCTTTTGATGTCCTTTGAGAATCTTTTTGTTCTGGTGTTCTGTGGTTCAATCATGGCCAATCAAGCTTAAAGTAATTATTTTAATTGCCATGCAGCATTGTTGGACTTCACATCCCGTGAGGACCACGTGCAAAACTGTAACAGAACAGGAATTAGAAGTCACTTTCATGCAATGTATATATACCACCCACTCATCACAATGTCTTGCCAGACAGGACACGGTGACCGAACATCAAAGAAAATTTGGAGGACACTTTGTACAGTTTAGTTGTTTCAGTTTTTATCAAGGGCCGGTGTACTTTTACTTAGAAGAATCTTCTCATCCATTTAAAGTGGACACTAATGGACTGAATATTGCATATATGGACTATTTCACATATCAGTTGTATTGCATGCTAGTGACTTTAGAGAGGCAGATTCATCTAAAACATATTCACATATATGGTTCACACATGCTAATCTTCTAACACTGACTTGAACCAGAAATGTCCTCTCATGCATTTCCAACTGGGCATCAATGGTACAAAGTGCACATTCAAATGAAGACCGGCAATCATAAAGTCAATGAGGTCAGTGAATTCAACACTTAAAGAGGCACACACAAACACACACATACACACCAACTAAAGAATAAATCTCTGCAAAATAAGGCCAACAAAGTAGACTGAGCTGATGAAAGCAATCTCCAAGAGGCATTGGTCCCAGAGTTCACTTGTGATCTTTCAGCCTTCCTGCAGCACCCCATACCATTTTAAACAATATCCTCTCCCCTCTCCTCCATTTATGCCCTAGCACATAACTCTGGTACTGTGGATTCACTTCATCTATACAAGAATAGATTGCCAGTATGTGCAACAAAGTATCAAAAACTGCCAGGATAGTAGCCAAATTACAATGCACTAGCATAAAAATCCAATATCTACCAATAGAATACCTTTCTGGTTCATCTATAATCCAAGAAAAAAATCCAAGGCACAATGGTCAAAATTTATATTTGCAAATGAGATGCTTTGATGTCCTGGCCTGCTCAAATTTGTTGCTTCCAAATACGACGAGTTTCACAACATTCACATAAAACACGTCTGTAGGACAGAAATGTTGAATCTTATCTGGCTGCCTGGTGAATGATGACCCAATGTGATAAACTGGATTTCTCTTGTTGTTTATATATTCAGCTGGTTGGCACAGGACAGAGGAACACGACGACCAGAATTTTGCTTCCAAGTCACGCATCGCAATCAGGAAACCAGTCATGGTGTCCAACTTCCCTTCCCAGCGTGAGACATTTGTGACTTTTGTGGCATGTTGGAGTGAATGATCATTGGCAGTTCATTCCCAATGTCACATTCTCAATATCTACACTCTGAAAGACCCATTATTTCCTTCATGAATAGTTTATTTTACAATGTACAGTTGAACCTCTATTATCCGGCCTCCCTTTATCCGGATCTCTCTATTATCCGGACGCAATCTCGCCGTGATTTTTTTTAAATCTTTTTTTAATAATTACGGGAGGAAAGGGGGATTCCCAACTCCTTGAGAACTCCTACACAAACACACATGAATTACATATACTTGATACATTTCTTAATAATCATTTAGGTAAATCATCCCAAGAATTTATAAAAGACTAGAAATGTCGCTTTGGCGACTGGTATGCCTCCGCCATAATGCATGATTTTCCCAATAGGTCTAGATAGTACATGTGGACAATGTGTGATTACATTTTCACAAAATTGGCAAAATATTGAAATGACAAGTTTGTCACAAATGTGTTGAATGTTCACCTTCCTTGACCTAGGTTTAATTGGATGAATAGGAGAGCATGTATCTAGGGATTTAAGGACTTTAACTTGACTTTGACACATTCATACATTTAGGCATTGAGTAATTTTCAAGGTACAGGTGTGGAGAAAAAGTGCAATTTCTGAATTGAATAGTAAATTGTTACCATTTTCATCTGGCCCTTGACCCTAAAATTCATAAGATAATCACTTTCAGGTAGAACATGCATAATATGTACTAAGTTTCAAGATAACTTGAGCCACTTCGAGATATGGAGGAAAAAGTTAGTTCAGCACTTTCACTTGATCTTTGACCTTTTGACCTTTGAGGCAAAAAAAGAAGAAAAAAAAAACTTTCCAGAGAATTTCTATTAGGTTACACATGCATACACCAAGTGTAAAAAAATAATAACCCTGCTGGCATTGCATAAATATGAGGGAAATAGTAAAATTTTGAAGTGTTGCACTTGACCTTTGACCCCTGACCTTTGACCCCATGAACCCTACATTCTCTAGATAATCACTTCCAGTCAGTACATGTATATACTATGTTCCATGAAGATACCTTGAACAATTTTCCAAGGCACGGAGAAAAAAAAAGAAGTTTTGATATTTTTACTTGACCTTTTGACCTTTGACCTTTGACCTCATGACCCAAACTTTCACCAGAGAATCTTGATTGGGTAATACATGTATACACTAAGTTTCAAGAAAATATCTTCAGGCATTCAATAGATATGGCGAAAATAAGGAAATTTCATGTATTTGACCCTGACCTTTTGACCTTTGACCTTTGACCTCATGACGCAAACTTTCACCAGAGAATCTTAATTGGGTAATACATGTATACACTAAGTTTCAAGAAAATATCTTCAGGCATTCAATAGATATGGTGGAAATAGTGAAATTTGATGTATTTGACCTTGACCTTTTGACCTTTGACCTTGAGCATGTGCACCCAAAAGTTGATAGGCACAACTTCACCCCCTAATACACATACATGCCAAGTTTCATTAGGATACCTCAACAGGTTTTGATAGTTACCTTGTCCACAAAATTCATTACGGACGGACGGAAGGACGGACGGACGGACGGAAGGACGGACGGACGGACGGAAGGACGGACGGACGGACGGACGGAAGGACGGACGGACGGACGGACGGACAACCCGAAAACATAATGCCTCCGGCACCACTTCGTGGCGGAGGCATAAAAATGATTTCATTCTTGCAAACACGAACCTCTATTTTGGGGTCTGTTACTGAGTGTAACAATGAAAAGGTTGCAGTATACACATTACTACATGTGGTACTACAATGGGCTACATCAGTACATGTGTATGTATAAATGTACATGTATAAAGCATTGAGTCTCCCGTATCCGGCCAAATCCCTTATCCGGATGAGCCCCGGTCCCGACTTGTCCGGATACGAGAGGTTCAACTGTAGTTGAAATCTATCTTAGCCAAAAATTCTATGCAACAACAGTGCTGTAACCCTCTCTGTGCCAGGGACATTTAGACAGTGTGTACAACCCCATGGGGTTTCTGGGCAAATTAGCGTACACAGGGTCAACCACAGTGTTTGCAGTACTTTGTATTTAACTTGCCTAATGTGAGATTCATATGTTGAGATGTTTCTGCGTCTATTTCACTCAAACCCTAGCATCATGCAGTAATTTCTTCCAAATAAAAGAGACTGGTTATCAATAACTTTCAATGAACTTCCTGCACATTCATAATAATCATTTCTTCTATTTCTTCTATCTATTTCTTACTTTCTCCTGACAAAAGTTCATAAGTAATTGTAGATGACTGCAACCTGACCAACATTCTGCAATACTTCCACCAATTCCTCTATGTACATAAAACACAGTCATCAGTGTAGTATACAGCATGATGAATTAATTTGGATATAAATCATCAATGGACTATCTCAACCCTGAACATGATTTGACAAAAGGTGTTGGGAGTCATTACCACAAATATCTTGTACTGACACACGCTGTGCAAGAATTACTAATAGCATGCACAGACAAATCATTAAATTAGGAATTTCATGAAGTGAACCCTGAGTAAGATAGCAACAGTGTTCCTGTTTTGTGGTTTTCTGGCTCGTGTGACCAAAATAGCAAGCTAGCAGGACAAAGCTCATCACAGAGACATGGTTTACGACATATCCTTCCTCTAGTTGGCTGTGACGTTACCAGACTGTTTCCATTTGTTGCTAGGCAGCACTGTTAACAGAAGCAATACCTTTGCTTCACGCTTCCTTGACCTTCCTTGAGACGGCACGTATTTGACACAATCTAATCCCCATATTAAAAGCTACACAAGATTCTGCCATAACTGATTAGACTTCAGTCATAAGATTCTACTCACACATGAAATATAGTATCTGCACTATTCTATGTCAAATACAGAGAGTTGCCAAGATTACTTTTAACATCCTTAAATCCACATTCATTTCAATTGCTCGTAATGGTTGCATTCTAACAAGGTGTCATACCAGTCTAAGTTGGGACTTAGCAGGAGGTTGATGAACTTCCGTCTGTAACTTTTGTGCTATCTCACATTTCAGTCAATTTTGAAGACATACACTGACAACATACATGCTCAAAAATTTGCTAACAGAAGTCAATGATTCATTTAAAAGCAACATTGTTCTGTGTATACAACATTTTTGTTATGAATAGGTACAGCATCATCTGTACAACTGCAAGTATATATCTAAGGTACTCTTCTTTGAATATCTTATGCATATACACCATGCACACACAGACACACACAAACATTTAAACACACCACACAAACACATTTCTATCAAACAAGTAGTACCCCTTAATCAAGGTGACAGCATAAAGTTCACAATCCCACAACTCATGTGTCTGTCCATTTGTAAGTCAGTCTTTTCGTTAGTCCGACTCTCAGTCAGTCACTTGAATGAAGGAGTCTGTAGAGTAGTCAATGACTTTTTGGTTAGTCATTGACTAAGTCACTCATAGTCAGGCAGAAAGTTTAGATGTCAATTTAATCATTGGTTATAGAGTGTCTCCAGTCAAGGAGTGGGTCAGAAGACGTGTTCGTCATTCAGTCAATAAGAATCAGTATGAAGTCAATCATGAGTCTTTTAGTCAGTGGGTTGGCAGAAAGTATATGTTGGTCAGTCCTAGAGTTAGTCATCAGGTCAGTAAAAGAGTCTGTATCACAGTAACAGTCAGTCAATTGAATGACAGGCCTGTTTAATAGTGAAAAGCTTGCTGGACAGACAATACATCCATTTATCAGTCTGTCTGTCTGTCTAGCATTCCATTAAATACAAAATAAGGACACACAACAATGACAGACTTGGAAATGTCCCACACTCATGAATTTGACAATTTCAAGCAAGTTGTGCAAACTCACAGTGTGAACATAATGACCCCACAGGCCCAGAGGTCAATCTTCTGACCGTAGCTGGTGATGTTCTCCAATCCCATGCTGCACTTCAGCATCTCGGGTGCCATGTATCCCGGCGTGCCACAAAGCTCTGAAAGTTTTAAGTAAGGAAAAAAAAAAAAGAAATAAATCCAGATCCTTTTGCAAGACAATAATTCATGAAAGTCTCAGAGACGACTTGGATGAATATTGGGGGCAATATTGCACACAAAAAAAGAAGTGATCAAATAAATGAGGTGTCTTGACTTTTGTTGCTTGCGATTGTGAAGCTTGGTCTTTGACTTTCCTCTGGGAATTTTGATATCATGATCTTTAGTTTGATCAGTATATTTTTGCACCATAATGTGCATACATTAACGGATGAATTTGCAAAAAATCATACCAAACAAAACTATAGACTTAATAGCCGCACAGCCAAGCAAGAGACACCACACAGAGAACAATATTCCTGACAAAACAAATTTCCCTTCAGTAGTGTATGGCTGGATCATAAAAAGATTAAGTAATGAAGGGAAATTACTGATGACATGAATTAATAGAGGGCAATTTGTCCATCAGTTGCAATTATCTAAATCAGTCACCTCGTAGGAGCACGCCCCCGGAGAGTTCAGCTGCCATGCCAAAGTCTGAGATCTTGATTCGCATGTCGCTGTCTAGGAGAATGTTTTCAGGCTGCAGAGATGAAGAAAAATTGAAAGAAAATATGCATTTTTGAAGTTTTGATACAACAACGGCTCATCCTGTATCATATGTGTTTGCCATTCAGGATGTTGGTTGCCATTACCTAGAATGTACCCTAGAGAAAGTTGTTGCTCGTCACAAAAAGCTTTCATAACTGAGAAATACTAGTTTTGTATAGCCGCGCGTGACCATGCATGCTGCATTAGTAGGCATTTCACAAAATACAGCAGTAGCTGTACTTAGTCCTTTGGCGTGTGTACATTTCCTTTGCTCGCACAGTGTGTGCAAACATTTATATCAAATACTTTCTATCGCTATCACCTCACTTCCTTACACGCTTACAGCACAAATGTGAGACATTCCGACGCCGGGATGCAATTGCAGCAAGTCATATCCTTGCGTGTGTCTACAGTACATACTGTAAAAGTGGATATTTTCGCGCGACTAATTTTTCGCGCTTGGCCGGGTAAGTAGAGTTTCGCGTGTTCTTAATTTCGCGGAATCATGATAACATGCACAGGAACATACGGCAAGCAAAAATATTTGCGTGCTTTTATTTTTGTGCTAGTTTCTGGTTGCGCGAAATGCGCAAAAATTTCAACATCACGAAAATGTCCACTTTTATAGTATGTTACACATTATATGAATGCACGTAAAGCAAGCAAGGTGAAGCATGCATAAACGCACATTGCTTTTATACACCGTTGACTGCACATACCCAAGTGTTTGGTGAAGTTTTGACCAAAAAGATAGAAAAGATAGACAACAATCATCATAAGGATGCCTATCAGGTGCATTAATATTGTATCGTATTGTACCATTACAACCCCAATATCTTTTTACATTAACACTTCCTGAGAAAAATTTATGTAAAAACTTTTAACAGCCTGATATAAAGGTATAAACAACAATGTGAAAGAACTACTTTACTTCGAAATGTACAAGGGAAATAATAGAGTGACATTAAAAGGGAGAGGCTGTACCTAAAGAGGTATGAGAAATGACTTTTTAAAAAAAGTGGAATGGAAAGTATGCAAAGCTCTCTCCACACAGCAGTATCGTGCCTTGCAATTTCGAGGGTGCCCGGCCAGCTGCGCCTGGCGCGCTGGCTCTCTTGAGTCGCTGCTGCTACGCTGCGTCCTCATGACAACACATGCTGCCACGCTGCTGATTGGACTGTGCCATTGCCTGTCTGCACCCAGCTGCTTACGTACATACGTGCGTCTGCGAGTTGAAAAGGCGACACTGAACTTCAAAGTTTGTACAGAAAGTTATCGGACTATGCAATTAATGTGTAAATGCAAACAATAACCCTAGACAACTAGTCTAAGATCCCCAAATGCCAAAAATATACAGGTGCCTTGATCTTAGACAAGTTGTCTTGGGATTTTACACTTTGATTCTGGCTTTGGCCCAAGATGTACATAAGCTTCAAACTTCTATTACACTTTGCGACTACTCTATACCTAGTGATGCTGATAGAGACAGCCAAGATATTACACAAATATATTTTGTCTTGAGAGAGTGTTCTATTACTGAAAAACTATGGGCAGAGGTGACTCCAAAATAGCACTATTCACTGAGGAGGCACAGCCGCGAAGCTAATACTAGCAGTACTTTTGGAGGCACCGAGGCCTACAGTTTTTAACCAGAAACTTGGAATCAGGCAGAGTATATTAATTGCTTTATAGTCTGGATCAAAAATCTAAACAAAAGAACGGGAAAATGTGAGGCGAGAAGTTGCGTCATGGATGTGATGTTGACATGGAATCCTACAATGACCATACCAAGCAGTGCACAATGTCAGAATTGGTTTGTGAGAAATTGTTACATTCACAGGGTGACGGTTTAAAGATGTATTCAATGTCAGAATTGCTTTGTGATGTCACAATTGTTTTGTTAGAAATAGTTACATTTCACAGAGTGATGGTATGAAACAGCGCACAATGTCAGAATTGCTCTGTGACATCATTTTGCAAATAACGTTTGCAAAATGTCGTCATAGGAGTGACATCATTTTGCAAATTGTATGCCATGGAGTGTCAAACATGTAAACATTCTGACTTAGCTGAAGATATTTACAATCACAAGAAGCTCTTTCAACCAATCTTGAGAGGATAAATTTTTCACCAAAATATAACAAGACACTATCATTGTTACTTGCAATTACAAAGGTAAGACTAGACTTCTGAGACACAAAGCAGCATACATCTACACATGGTAGGTGAGGAAAGAAATCTAGAAAATACGTACAACTTTCACGTGTATAAAAAACAGCATATAAAAAGCAAATATTTACCTTTAAGTCTCTATGTACAATGTTATTGCTGTGAATGTATGCAACTGCGCTGATCACACTCCGCATTATTGCCCTGAAAGAGAAAAACAAGAATGCAAATATGGAAGTATATGTGCAGATTAGCCATTCATCAACTTCACGATTCTAAGACTTTGCTGGAAAAAAAGTAGTGTGGTCAACCAACACACTCTCTGCCTCAAGAAATCCGAGTTTGTCTTTAGAAGGTAAATATCTGGTAACATAGAAAAGAAATTTAAATACATACATTTGAAAAATGATGCTTACAATGAATCCACTGAACATCTGAGATATATGCATCAATGCCTACAAATATCCAAGCTGTATTGTCAAGGAATTGTGACATGATGAAGCTTTATTTCACTAACATGATCAATAAGTATCTTTTTCTTCCTTTTTTTTTTCCCAATGAGAAACAGTGAATAGTCTATGTTCAGGTCACTTGCTCAAAGTTGCAAATTCTGTGTGCTGTTTTTGTAATGATATGCAGCTAATACAATGTGTCTGTGGGGGGGGGGGGAGAAGGCTTTAATGAGAAAATATGATTGGCCATAAGAAATCATTATCGTCAGCAGCAAAATCGTCATAAATATCATAATTACAATGATGATGATTAAAATGATACTACTACTACTGCTACTGCTACTGCTACTACTACTACTACTGCTACTACTACTGCTACTACTACTGCTACTGCTACTGCTACTGCTACTGCTACTACTACTGCTACTACTACTCCTACTACTATTACTATTACTACTGAAGAATGAAAACAAGAGAAATAGAAAAAGAAGGAAAAGGAAGAGGAAATGACAAAAATGAAAATGAAGACCTGCCTCACCTTGTTTTCTTCTCTGATAATGTGACTACATCAGTGAGGTAGTCAAAAAGTTCCCCTGAGGGACATCTGGGGGAGGAGAAAAATGAATGGTCTCTGTGAAGCAAAATACTATATACACAATAAGAAAGCAAGTTAACAAACGATGACATGGACACCAGAAAACAAATGAGCAGAGCAAACAGCCTGATGTCAAAATGAGTTGTGTACACCCTATATACATCTACTGCAACAATACTGGAACCTTTTGATTTCACATGCTCACAGATTCAGCTTGATATGGTCATGCAGGCTTACCTACTATCTGGTAAACCAAGTATCATCGAGATGCCAAGCAGGCTTTTCTAAAGTTACCAGACAAAATATAAAGAATTATAAAAGTCAGAGGGAAAGATCAAGAGCTAAATATCTTTACCTTTCTGAAAAAAAAAATACCTTGAGGAAGCACAAAATCAATATGTCGATTTCGAAATGCCCGACTTGGAAATGACATACCCCGCTACCATAAAATAAGTGATGAGTCTGTCAAAATACTTACAATTCAAAGACGAGGAAGAAATAGGTGGGAGATTCGATGAAATCGATCAGCTTGACTGTCGGGGAAAGAGAACAAAAGGGAAATCATGCAGCATGAGTATCATGAGTAAAATATACCTGGTACATGAAGTTGCACACATCCACAAATTTAAACTGCACCACAGAACATAATGCCAGTGTGTCAGGAATACCTCTAACACACTGTATCCATAACAACATCAACTTTCCTGTTCAGCACTTTCACCACTTCTAATAACTCCATATTCCCAAATGTCCAGGTGAGGAAGTGACTCAAATCCTCTCCTGCCATCATATCTATTTTTCTCTCTCTTACCACATGCACCTACAAACACATATCGGTACACACATACATATTGTACATCTATACACACACCCATTCTTATCTCCCGTCTTGGCCCTATTGAGTATTGCATTGCATCTATTGAATGTCCAGAGGCAATGCTCACTGAACAAAAGCACAATTCCGTACCCAATGTCTTCCTCCCTGCTCTTCCCCTATGGCACAGATGAGATGTCTTTGACTTTGGCTTTGGCTTTGGCACTTGCTCCCACTGGATGAAATCGCCATGGCAACAGTGAGTCTCTGGCATATTGGCACACTAAAACTGGATCCTTGATCACCAAGAAATGGGACCAATCCTTTTATAATCAGGGATCTTCAGATTCGAATTCTTGATGAGATCATGGCTCACTTCTTGCTCAGAAGTACAGAGAAAACAGGGAATCCAGCGACATTCTGTCCTTTTTGATTACAGTCTTTTCCTTATGATGGAGTAAAAGAATGAAGCTCCTATACCAAGGGAACAACTTCTTCCAACATCAGTCTTAGTCCAAACTAACTGGAACATTACCCTTCATCACTGTTTTAAGAGTCCACACTGGCATCTACATGCACTCCCCTGGCCCCATTGCTTTAATGTCTAGACTGTGGGTATACATACAATAACAGAATGTACACTGTAGTGAGGGGGGCAAGGCTGATGATGTGGACAGGGGATCTGACCGCCTAGAAACCATGTTGGCAGCCACGTGATTTTCCAGCCAGAGTTCCGTCCTTACATAACTTGGGACTGGCTGTTATGCAAGCCCTCCTGGACTCTTCAAACAGTGCTGACCTCCCCATGACCTATAAACAAGAGAACCCGCCCTCCACACACCCACTTCTGAGATTATTGACCAATGAACAAATACAGAGGGATTATTCCTGGGGATGGGAAAATGCAAACAATGCAACCCTACACAAGCGCTGACCTCGTTTTTGAAAGGGGGCAGAAAGTAAGTTTGTATGACATAATAACATGCCAGCACTTTTTACTACAAGGAAGATATCACACGTTAATATTTCTTTGGTTGCTAGGGTTAACACAAGACTTAATTAAACCATGGGTTGGTTCATGTTGTAATGCTGAATGTAAATCACTGTAAATCTGGAATATGATTTTCTCTTCTCTTCCCCGTTTTTCTTGCAGTTCTACCTTGTTTTGCTTTTCCTCTTCCTTCCACTTGAGACTGGTTTTGATACACTGTACTTTCTGGTTTTTAAAAAGCAGGGCTAAAATATCATATTTCCCTATGGATACTATGTTTGAATTTGGCTTAGAAAGAAAAACATCACTTTTACACACTCACTGCTTGTATATAAATTGTCACAGAATGCTCCAATATGCTGTTTCTTTTCCCCACCATATCATGATCACTATGCATATGATATAATGTCACTATTTTTAAGATAAAAACCTGGCACCATTTACGATGGTACTCTTTACGCTCAATATACCAGACACTACTATTTGCTTAAACCCAGGGCCCTGCAGCATCATACCATAACATTCAACAGGGAGATAATTGACTCACAGGTTATTTAAGTAAAGTGATGTCATATCATGACATTACTCCCATAGCGCTCCAAGTAAATGATGAACAGTGAGAAATTTGAAGGTGTAAGGAAAAATCACTGCATACATTCATAAAAGATCAACAGGTCATAGGGCATTCCACACTGCAGGGATCCCACGAATCACCTAGAAAAGAGGGACATTTTTCTCCAAACCTCCAATAGGATTCAGTGCTCTGCAAGTACCACTGCAGAAAGAGAGATGGCCAAAAATACATGTAACATCTTGCATTTATTTTAATCAATGTCACGTAACTGACAGTAACCCCAGAGCAGCAACCCTTCACATTTCAAGGAAGGAATATACTCAAATAGAAGTCTGTTATCTCATGTGTTTATTCATGTGATGTATACACAGGGGACAGAGGCGAGACATGCAGTTGTATAAGCCAGTTCGGAGTTAGCTCATGGGCACATTGGTCCAAATGACCTTTCTTTTTTCTCAGTCGGTTACGGGGCTCTTCACTCGTTTTCAGAGCGACATAATGCATAAGCTTTACGTAACGATTTGCACATTTATAGTATTCGTCAATCCTGCTTAAACAAAGAATGAACTCGCATAGACCAGATGACCAGAATGATCCGTCAATTAACACTTGGGAAAGCATCCATTTCATTATCTTACATTGAATGTAAGAACAACCTCTTTCTATCGATATTGCCAAATACCACTTTTGCTGTCAGGTGGATGTGCTGGCAAGCAGCATTTATAAGGTTACATGAATAATCATTATACATAATAATACATCACAGACGCTTATCCAAGTGACTTTAAAAACCAACGTGCCTGTTGGTCCGAATGACCTTTTTTCTGCTCATGCGCAGAGTGGAACTCCGAACTGGCTTATATGCTCAATACTCCACAAGGATTCATCGTATTCCACTTGCAGAGATTTAACCTGCTGTGGCAACTGAGAGTGATCCTACTTCATGAGCACTGATTCATTCTACTGATTGTCCAATCAATCACCTTCAGCTATCGTGTATCAGAAACACAAATTACGTGTAGTTGCCCTATTAGGTAATAACACGTCAGGAGTGCCTTCTCCTTCTTCTTCAATGTGTATTGTACTGGATAGCACTTATGACAGTAAACTACAATGATTCCAGTGGAAGGTGTAACTCGATCCCCTTTGCTCATCCCCTCCCCTCACTCCTGGTCATTTTGTTTCCTTGTTATGCCTTCCTCTTTACAGCTCTTTGATCAAAAATTGGCAGCTCTATCTGGTATTGTCAACATGAATGTAACCAGTGAGCAGGCAACATACGGCTGATGTGTACTGTGTGTACCTCAGGGTCACATGACATGATTTAGAGCCTACAGTTGGTCCTACGGTCAGTGTGCAGTTGTTTGCGTGCAGCGATGAATGTCGCCGTACAAAAGTGAAGTGCAATATAATACAGCGCCCGGCTTGTGTTTCTAAATGGGCCTGTACCTGGGTGTTACAATGTGTGTGTGACATACAGTGTTACAAAAATGCCTTCCTCTTTCCCATGTCTAGCTTGAAATTCTCTTCTTGCAGAGAATTTCAGTTTCAAATACTACACGATCAGGCTACGACAAATTTTGAGCCTACAATGTGTGCGGCCCTGCTCCTCAGGCTGACTGCTCACTGGAAGAACAGATAACTCTGGGCCATGGCCGAGTAAGACCCCGTTTACAGTGCGGGGCCGGGCTCGGCCGCGGCCGAGCCTAGCCTCAATTGCGCGGCCGAGCCTCGCTAATTTTGTCCGTTTACACTGCTGGGCTCGGCCGCGCTTTTAATTCAAACCTTTCAATATTTTGTCGTAGTGGCGCTCTGCTTGTAAACAAACGCAATTTGGTATAGCCTGGTTTTCAGACCCTTTGCAAACTGGATTCCGTGGCGACGAAGTCGCCATTTGGGCAAAGGCCTTTGCCGAAGGAAAAATCCTTTGCAAGGCAAAACCACTTTCAACTATACTAGTTTTCCACGTTGAGGGGGTTAATATCGTGAATAGCGAAATATAACGGGCAGAGGGTCTGGAAACCAGACTAAAATTGGCCGCGCACTTGGCCCAGTTTGCGTTTACACCAAGAAGAGGCCGGGCTTGGCCGCAGCTTGGCCGCGGCTCGGCCGCGGCCGAGACCACCTCCAGAGCGAGGCCAAATGCGAGGCCAATTTTGGCCTTGCATTTGGCCTTTTGCGCGTTTACACTGAAGCGGGGCTGGGCTTGGCCAAGGCTCGGCCACGGCCGAGCCTCGCACTGTAAACAGGGTCTAAGATAAGGTGCAGTATTTTAACATTACTTCACATGAATGTTATTTCTACAACTGACATCCAAACTTTGATGTATACAAGCCATAAAGCTGCCATCCTCTAGCCCATGTTTTCTGTCATTTTTCTCTTCCCTCTCCAGCCATAATTGCCTTCATTATATTAACTTTTATGACTGCATTATCTCTCCCTCTCTTTCCCTTCCTTTTCTTTTTCTTCTTTTTCCAGCACTCCTTTGCTGATCTCTTTCCTCCACCTAGCTACTGCTAATATCCACTTTTAAACAATAAAAGCAACAGAGAAACTTTCCCGATTACATTCTCACTATTCACCCATGAAAATCAATTTTCTGAGCTCTGCTGTCTATGACAACATGAAATTCTCAGAAGCTCAGTGATAACATACAGTGTATCTCAGCCTAGGGGAAATCACATTTCCATGTGTTAAAATTACTCAATTGTCCCAAGAGCCCTGAAATGCCGCTGACAGCAGCATCGCTTCATTTTTAAAAGAAAAAGTAAAATAAAATGAGGAATTTACGATGTGTGCTCTCAAATGCAAAATGACACACGACAGCAAACACATGGTGATTTTGACTTTCCTGGGTCCTCTGGGAAGATATTCCCAAGTCTTGCAAGTTGCAATAATTGCTTTTGCATTGGCAGCAACCAAGTAACGACCCATCAGTCGTGACTATCAAAATTCATGCTGAAGTGACTACAATCACTGCAACTTAAACTTGCTAACATCTTCACGAGCCTGTTTCTAGATTTTGTGATCAGCATTTTCTAAACTTAGTGGTCATTTCTGAATATTCAATGCTAAAATGTACAAGGGGCAGAGACACTAATATGTAAAATGTAGGTCACAACTTGGTTTACAAGATACCCTGGCAGAGAAATCTGACACATAAAATTGTGAGGGTAGATACTCAACCACAACTACAATGTCACTGACTTACAAAGGATTAATATCATACTATACCACACACATCACAAACACAGCACTTGTTACACACACACAAACACACACACACACACACACACACATTTTTCAATAATCTTTATTTATTGACATTCAAATCAAGGAGGTTTGAGAAATGGAGTTCCAACTGGCTGTAAGCTGGCTGTAAACATTCGAACAGCTGTCAGTTTTCTTTTGACGTACAAAAGAATTCCACAGGTGCATTTGTGACTTTGATGATCAGGGTTCGATGCCGCCGTCTTCCCGAGCAAAGACACGATTCATTTGGAACGCTAACATAATGTCGGCTATATTTTGTTTGCCTTTTAATGAAAGGAAATTAAATTTCAGCTAATGATAGGGCAAATGAAAAAGAAAGTAACTCCTGTCAAGGATTATGTCAATAAGTGTAAATCTGAGCCTTATGTCGTGAAAATATTTGAACTGCACCCTTACTGATCAATGAAAAGTCGATTTTATCATCTTTCCGATCACTTTCCGACAAATGAAATTTATATGGTATAATCTTCAAGTGGAGTTCTTTATTCATTTATATGTATATAGCGCCGCGCCGACCAAGGATACTAGTACAGTAGGCGGCTGTACCGCCCAAGCCAGCGAGTGGCGGCCAGGCCTGTCATACTCATACACTGTAGTCCGAGTCCCCGCCGGCGGCCGGCCTTGCATTAGCATGCACCACTGCACGCAGCACATAAGCTAACACATACCGGTACAGCGTACTGCTTGATCATGCGATCGATGTGCGCATCACAGATCAGTCATCTCTGCATACGCTAAAAATATGCTGGAAAATATTCACCCACCTGGATATCGTCATAGAATGCCCATCTTTTTTTTTATTTGTTCTCTGTCGAAATGTCGTGAACAAAATCGGGAACGAACAGTGATCTCGAACTTATCCTGTCTCCGAAGCAACTTCTTCCAAGTAAGTACAGTACGTACAATGTACGTAGGCACTAGGCCTACTACCTAGTGCTACTACTACTACTAGTAAGTCGCGTGTGCACGTACTGCGCTGTGGAGTCACCCGCAAACTTCACCCACGCGGCCACGTCACGTCTCGCATGCCAGTAAGGGTCCTATTTCTGCAGATTTTTTTCATTTATTGTCGTGCGAACAACACATGGCAGCTTCGCAGCAACAACCAATAGTCGTATTAAAGGGGAAGGCTAGTAATTGATCAGTGGGAATCAGTGGAAATGCTGGGAGATGATTGTTCCAATCCTTATGGGATTCATTCAAGAGTTCATTGTATATCTATTGTTGTGTGAAAATGATTTGCTTCATAATGGTCTCATATTCAAGTAATGTGCAGTTTAATGCTTCCAGGTTAGCGTCCCTGGTCAGTGACGGAGCATTAATCTGCACATTACTTGAATATGAGACCGTTCTGAAGCAAATCATTTTCACACAACAATAGATATACAATGAACTCTTGAATGAATCCCATAAGGATTGGAACAATCATCTCCCAGCATTTCCACTGATTCCCACCGATCAGTTACTAGCCTTCCCCTTTAACAGCAATTTCTTAAGAATGGAGAAATTTCAAATCATATTAAAGCTGTAATTCAAGTCGAGAAAACAGGAAGTACACATAGAATACGGTCGGTTGTGTGTGTAAATAGCATTAGTCACGTATCACGCGTCAAACATCAAACATGGGATCAAAGGGAATAACACTGTTGTTACTCCATCTCTTGAACCTCCTTGTTCAAATCAAAGCAGATCATAATATCAGCGGATGTCGCTGTATAAACAGAAAGATCACACCTTGTTTTTGTTTTTTTGTTTTTAACACAATTTACAGTTTTGTTCTACCCAGGAGGTACTACCTTTCTTGCAGAAATAATGCTTTCTCAAAGACACACACACACACACACACAACAGAATAGGACTCAGGTGAATAATATGTGAAACAACACAAAAGAACAACTTTCAATTTCATTTTTCTTCAAAATCTGGGAATCTCTACAGGCTGCTTTATGTGATCTCCTATCAAAAAAAAAATGCTGAATTCAAATGAAAGAAGAAAAGTGTCTCACTGATGTTTGGATGTCCGTCACCCTCTGACAGCGTGTTGATAATCATCACCTCATTGCGGTATTCCTCCTTGATCGCTTTCGCTCGATTATCGTCGCCATGGTACTGGTTGGTGATGTCAATAATTTTGACAGCGTACTCTTCGTGCGTCTGGCGATCAGCGCACAAGCGCACCGTACTGCTGACTCCCCTAAAGAGCAAATATAATTATCCAGATAAACTTTGATACAATATCTTTTTATAATAGTGAACACACTCCTACATTTGCATTGGCATATTTGGTTTACTGTGATTGAATGGCACGTTCAATATCATTCCAGGCTGTCTACACAGTATGCTTTTGATCATAAACCAGTACGCTTTACAAATACAGATGTCCGGGTTGTGAAAAGGAATCAGAAAATTTGATGTACAAGAGCAAAATCTGCTGTGACCACCGGTCTGCACTACAGGTATTACTTTTCTTGAAGGCAAATACCTTGACTGACAGCAGCCAATACCAAGCAGGAAAGAGAAATAAACAGAAGTAGGAAACAAAGGAGTGAAGTCCAACACAAAAAGTATGAGATTTTGGGATTGATGAATACAGACAGACAAAAGAAAGAGAGTTAGGGAGAAGGTAAAGACGGTTTAAACAGGGAGAGGAAAAAATAGTGTACAGGTCAACTCTCATCATAACAAAGTCCTCAGGACCGGCAGTTTTCCTGTCTCATGCTGTATATCAAAATTTTGATAGAGCCAAACAGTTAAGATATACTTGTATACTGCTACAGTGTAGATAATCATTTTGGGACATTAATTTTTACATCGTTGTAACCATGCTTGTTCTAATGGGAGTGCACTTTATATACAAGACTGGATGAAGGTTTTGAACAATGACACAGATAACACTTACAGAGATATACTCAGAAATTAGGATGTAACATTGGGGTTTTTTTTTTCTTACCTTCCCAGGACATGCTTGGCTATGTACTTGCTTGAGAATGCATCATCGTACTCAATGCCAAAGTCTGTTTCATCCTGCGGATCAGCACTTCCTTCCACTGTCATTGTTCCGTCGGCAAACCCTGATGGGAGCGGTGTCGACCCTGTGGTCGTTTGCAGTCACTAGAACTTGACAACTAATTCTCCACTGATAAAGATTGATGTTTTGCCGATATCACGATCTTCACAGCACACATCAGCAAACTGTAGTTCCTTTGATGATTATGGATGTCAATTTCAATCCCTCATGATAATTTCAGACATAAAGGACCAATGATTGGATGGCTATGATTTTCATCAACTATGTCAAGAGCAAACTACTGTGACTCAACACAGGGAGACTAAATATCTTGTCTGCAAAAGTTTGTGCGTGAAAAATCCTAAACCTAACCAGGTATTTCCATAGTTAACAGAAGATTGGAATCCGTAATCATTCCATGGCAATGACAGCAGCTTATCAGAGCTGACATTGTACTTGAGCTCTTCCACACGCCTTGAGAATGTTCCCAGAGGTTCTCTGTGAATATATGCAATCAATCTCCAATCCTACAATGTACGTGTCACCTTCTCCGACTTCCTGCGACTCCAGTCATGCGCTGAATCAAACAATGCACTGGTCAATGGGCAGAGATGAGGTTGAAAGGATGCTTTGTTCTTGTTGTTGCAACCTTGATCATCTTTTACAGCTATGAGTAAAACATCACCACATCAACTTGAAACAACAGATCTTTGTCAGATCAATGAACCCGCACGTAGTCGACAGATGTCACGCTTCCTCAGGAATAGAACAATTTTGCATGTCAAGCAAAAGTCACCTGATTTCCACTCTACATATCTTCAAATATCTAACATTTTGCAACTGGACAGCACTGACACTTATCACCATGCTATATTTGGCTTCCAATCTGAAATTGATGGATGATGGTACTTCCGGCACAGCTTTTGCTCAATCTATGAATGATGTTTCTATGACAAATTTCAAAACTTGAGTTGACAGCACACCACAGCAATCAGAAATCCTTTGAGCTCAGCACTTTTTTCTCCCTGCTCAGTGTCACACCATCAACCTGTAAACAAAAAGAAAAAAGAGAACACATAGAAATAACATACTATGCAAGTCTCATTATTGCGCAATTGGGCAATTCCACGTTACTCACGTTACACTTTTTAGGTGTCTCTGCATATTGTAATTGCCATATTTTTTATACTGGAAGGTTTGACATACTCTCTGTTGTACAATAGATGCACAAGTCCTTAGTCTACCATGCAATATTAATAGAATTTTACTAACCACATCCATACCGGAAATGAAGAAAAAATACTTTCGTTACTCACGTTACATTTTTCGGGACGACATAAAAAGCCAGCATGCCTTTATTCAAAAAGTGTCCTCATACTGGGCAGTATTTCAAACAACTGTTGTATGATTTATATGACTCATGTTGTGGTACTCAAATATAGGGGGTCAAAATTTTGAGAGCATTGGAAATATTTGACAGCAATAGCAAAATCGTCGTTACTCACGTTACACGTTACTCACGTTACATATTAGCTCATAATCACTACCACATAACTGACAATGAGAATTAGCTGGAAATTAAATGCTTTTGATGAATTTAACCTCTACAGATATTTTGTCCCTAAAATAAAACAATACTGGCACTCTTTCATACTTTTCCCACTGTCATACGGTCATATATTCCACATACTTTACTTTTCAGAATCCGAGTAACCGCTATAAAACAAATGCAAGAAAATATAAAGTAGTAGATACTAGTTCATGCAGTGAATTAAGATATTCTCCTTCTATTCCCTTTCACAGGAACTTAAATGTAAGTAGTTTTAATCATGAGTGAAACACTTGCTTTCATAAACTGTAAACTACTTTAGAAATAACATACAGTACATTGTCCACAAATTAGCTACTGTTACCAGTGTGGACTTTCCACTCTATGTCAGGGCTGCCAACTCTCGTGCAATTCATCAAATTTTAACTAACTCTGATAAAAGAATTCTCACACTTAACCCCAAAAACAGCATGTAAAAAAAAAAAAGTAATGTCCCTAAAATTCCTGATTATCCGAACATGCAATATGCCCAAGCCCAAACTTTCGAGATTTTCCCACAGGCAAACTTTCTCTATGGCATGTGTTGAAATCTTTACTAGAGTATGCACCAAATCCATCAGTTAAAATGCAAAATTGATGAAGTTCACTCCAGTGGAAAGGGGGGAGGGGAGAAACCCCCCTTCCACACCATCCCCAACCCCCCTCCCCACCACTGTCACTTTGATTAGTCGCTTGCTTACTCACACTTCACTCCAAATTCTCACTCTAGTTTGGCAGCCCTGCTATGTACAGTCTTTGTATTCAGTGATCTACCTCTTAACCCAAAAATTATTCTTGTATCTTCTGGTAATGGTGGATTCTAACTTTGAGTAAGTTATTGTAGTTAAGCAATTGTCATTATTTTGGGTTGATAATCCCAGAGAATTATGTATAAGAAGCTGTAACACTGACAATTCTTGTAAATGTCTTAAACACACATAATGTATTTACCAGCTGCCAGAAAATGATTATTGTTAACCCCCCCCCCCCCCCCCCGCTCAAAAAAAAAACAAAAATGGCATTGTAAAAAGAGACAATGCCAACTCTTGCTCAAAGTTACATCAGGCATACAGATTTTTGTTAATCTATTATGCTTCCAATTCATTTGTAAATTGCATCGAGGTGCATCGTTATATTCCCATTTGTCTTACGATTGCTCCACTAACCAATTACCAAAATTGTACAAATTACAACCTTAAGCATTAAAAAAAAGCTGGCTCTAAAAGGGACTTAAAGATATCCATAGCTGATATCTGAAATGATATAATGTAAGGCTTAGAACTAAAAAAAAAAAAAAATTATAATGTCCACGATTATTAGCCACATCTGGTTCGTCTAATTTGCCAATCAAGATTTTCTTTGGATAGCAAGTGTGTTTAGCCTAGATGTATTATATAACAACCAATTCAAGCAAGGTCATGTAAGGTTATTTACAAGACCATACTCTCTTTATGCTCCCTCAGCTTACTCAAGTCACACAAAAAAATATTTACTGTCATTGGTATAGAAATACATTTGTATTTCGTGATTTTTTGTCGTTACTCACGTTACACCCTTGTTACTCACGTTACATTGTTACTCACGTTACAGTTTTTGAACCTCTCTCATTATAATACAAATGCATATACACAACTCTTTCACCATTTTTCATATTAGGTAGAGGCAGTATGAAGAGAATTTCCATTGGCACATTTTAAATCCAAAGGAATATTAAGATATGAAACTATTTCAGTATTTTCGTTACTCATGTTACATTAGTTTTAGCAGCTTGGCAGTATGCATTCTACCAATTCATGGGAATACGGATCATTTTTTCCTCACTGACAACTAGTAACTAATACCCAATACATCATAAAAATCAACAAATCAATTACTTACCATTCTTTTATATTCTATGAATTCAACTCAAACATTCAAGTACATTTTCAATGTAATTCTCAATGAAAATGTAATTTGACTTTAAAGTGTAATATCTGCCATTCTGGAGGTATATTAGTGTAAAAATTGGCTGTTCCACATGCCCAGATGTATACTGAACAAAATAAAGTAGGTGGCAAGTTTCAACATAACAATTTATTTTTTCACCCCATGACACCAATCTCATGGAATTGCCCAATTGCACCATCAAAACAAAACCTCCGTACATTTGATCCACAAAATAACCCTTTTTAGAGTTCACAGTAAATAGGCCTATCAAGTCATGATACCTGACCTCATCAATGCAGAAAAAGAGGCTGCACTGGTAACTCGAACATGTTTGAAATGATATGCACATTTATATGATGACACTGATTGCGACGAACACTTTTTCCTCATATATTCATGCCTCCTTCTTACGCTGTCTGTCATGAACAAACACACACACTTCACGCATACTCTGCACAAACAGGGAGAGCATGTGCTGCATGTGGGAAAGGTGACTCTCTGTATTGCACTGATGGGGTGGTAAGTGCAGGAGTAGACGCTGACGATGCTTGATGTGACTGCATGCACGACATCCTACTGCGCAATGGCAAGTATCTAGACTGTGCAATTGGCATTTATAATCTTGTCCAGAATTGGTAAGAAAATATTCCTTCTGATAAGGAAATGAAATCCTTGCGATGATTTCTAAGGATTTACTTATTGTGTCTAGACACTAATGGCAGGCAATGGAAGTGTATCAGCCAGAATTTGTCCCGATAAAGCAGTTTGTGGTTCTGATTATGTGGTGGAAATAACATACAAATTTGTTACATCAAGACTTGGATTCCCACTAAAGAGATTCCAAATTAACTGGTGAGCACTGCACTTTAAACAAATACTATTATCATGAAAAACAACATATTGTAATGTAGATTGGATGATAATCTGGTTGTTAAGATACACCAAGTGTCCTCAAATCAAAAACCCTAAAAATAAACAAACAAATTTCAACAGTACGACTATAAATGTGACATACACTGTATGGGGAAATACAGCTGTGGTTTGATAACAACTGTGTGATTACCAATACTTGGAATACTAAAGATAACACATACACTATCTATTCATTCTATATTATAAAATGGTTCAAGAATGTAGCCAATTGGAAGCGCTGAAATGAGTCACGTGTGCGTGCATTAATTTCTAGTAAATGCACTAAGAAGAGTCTCTCTTCCACCTCCCTGGCCTGACGTACGTCACAATGTTTACACTAGCAGTGCACACTCAATCAGCTGTTACAAGTGCGTCATGCGCTACTATACGCGCTGTCAATCCAGTAAACAACTTCTAGTTCGAGCCGCGGGCTGCCACAACAGCCGGCGGCCTTTCTTGTGCATAACACGTGGCGTACGTATACTCTTATACGTACGTACAGTACTTATGTGCGGGATTTCCGAGTGCGACGTGCGTAAATGTTTGGGACGAACATCTTCGGACATCTTGACTTTTGAGCGAGTGCTACATGTAGCTGACTGGTATTGACCCACAAAGGTACGTGAATAATGCTGTTAGTTTTCGACCCATTTTATAAAACAAATGATGCACAGGATTATTTCGTGGCGTTAGTGAAGGTGCTGACAACGGTTGCAAGCATGCACTCGGCTGCGCCTTGTGCATGTCGCACCATTGTCAATACTCTCGAGCGCGCCGCACCTACACTAACACACTCTATCCTGTGCATCATTTGTATAATGTAACACAGTAAAAATGGCCTACTTGGCGCCAAAACATCATTCCATTGCCATATATGTAGATCCCCAGAGCAAAAAGTGTCTGCAATGGCAAGACTAGCAACCAAGGCAGGGTCAGTGGTGATGCAAGGTTACATAACACACCTGACAGTCTTTTGTGAAGGGCAAAAGGAAGGTTGGGTGGGGGTGTGTCTCTCACACAATGGACTTGACCCACACTGTACAAACCAGCCCATGCCTGTAGAGTGTGATAGAGTAATACACTGAGACTTGTGGAAACTGGCTTCTACACGAATAACCCATGGTGTTGATTGTTGTATGCACTAAGAATTTCCCAGTCCAGTGATTCTAACACACACTATGCTGTTATTTATCTTGACAAACTTAGGTACACCTGAACAATACGTGGGTCGCTTCTTTACTTGCTTTTAGAATACACTGTGAAGAGAAGGAAAAAAAAGTGAGTCTGTCCACCATCTTGTCCACCATATCCATTGATCTCCAGTCATGCGTTTAAAGGAGACCTCCGGATGATTTTCAGATTTTTACATTTGAACAACTATAACTTAGTTATACTGAGGACAGAGTTTCAGAATTTGTGATAATTGGGATGAAGAATAAGAATATTTTCAAAATTTAGAACAAATTGCAACGAACAAGGATGATGACATGGCAGAGTCACAATAAGAATGCATGAGTTGGGGCTCGTGGAAGCAGAACAAAAGAAGAAGGCATGCATAAATTATACACAGGTGAACTCGCAAGCAAGCGGTATTGTAATGAAATTACACTGCTACATTTCTGAAATATGTGAACCTCTATGTCATCATCCTTGTTCAGTGTAATTTGTTTAAAGCTTTTCAAAGTATTGATTCTCTGCTCAAGAATCACAATAAATTCCACAAATCTATACACGGAGTTGTCGATTTATGTACTACATGATGTGAAATTATGAAAATCGTCTGGAATGTCCCTTTAAGATCCAGCATTTTAATAAGAATATACATTTGTACCTCCAAAGTAAAAGACACTGTCACATATTTCACAGTGTTGATCAAGTTTTATACACCAACCATGTATATTTAAACTATAGGAAATTGTATTTGGCTGTGTGTATTTTCTTTCTGTGAAAAAAAGATAAAAGAGTTAGAATGTCTCCTGAATGATTATAGGAAAGTGTGGAATACTGGTACGGTGGCACCAATCAACTTCTCCTATCAATATTTGAAAATGCAAAATATGTACCCTATGCCACCAAAACTACAGTTGTATTCCTTTGTAAATGTATGCTTTAAAGCCACTTAGATTGTACTTTTGCACATAAGGGACAACACACACTTCACTTAAGACTACGGGTATATGAAAGTTCGATCACATGATCAGTAACTTTTAGCTTGTGTGCATATTCATGAAAAAGAAAAATCCCTTTAATTTGCATAAATCTGTTAATGCTATAGTGCCCTATTGGGAATACTTGTCAACTGAGTAGAGAAAATGGCATGTTCTTTTTTGTGGGTGTGTGCCAAGATTAGTATTTTAAACCTACGCTCTGTTATCAAGAAGACGCCTTAAAACACATGTACAGGTATAAAAATTCGACAAAAATTCAAAATCACACCACAGATTTGAGAGCCTGTGCCTGGTGTAGAGTTTACTAATACCAGTGAATTCCTTTGCACCTCTGAAGAGTTCACTAGAATGACAAATAACTTTTAAACATTATTATCATTCAGAGAATCAATAGATGAAACATTAATATCACTCAGTATAAGTGGAGAACCCAAATCAGTAGCTTTACTGATACACATATAAATGGTCTTTTGAAAGTTTTGACAGCTGCATTGCAAGTTTACACCCAACTTCATATGGCTCGATCGTCTCTACAAATCGTATTCTATTTGGTAATATCACACTATTTTACTTCACAATGAACCATCAAGTAGTAAATGTGATAACCCCCCCCCCCCCACACACACACACACACACAAACATTTCTGCGAAGTTCAGAAGAACTATTCAAATGTTATGAAAAACTGCAAGTGACTCAATGTCACGCATAGACAAGTAGACTGAAACTAGACAATCTTCCCACTCAAATAACCTCTGAAAAGCTATGGTTACATCCTTGGGGGTAGGGATTAAAACCAATTACATATCGCAGTTGCAAGAAAACCGCTACATTAATGATGGACTTCCTAAATTCTACGTCTAATCTATCTCCAGACACCCGAGCAATCTGACAGGGTAATATAACTGTAACTGTACAAGCAAGCCATTCATTATGGAAACAGGAAGAGAACCATCAAATCAATTTTCAGGTCAAGAAGCACTCACTGTCTAGACTACAATGAAGCTATTCTTTGACAGGGAACCATGATATGTTTTTTTTTTTTTTTTTTAAAGACAAACCAAAAATGCACAAGCAACAGAACGGTTGGCCCACAAGTAGATATTTCTATATTTCACATACAAAAACATCTATCCAATATGAAAGCAATGCACACCATTTGTAGCACACTATTAGTTACAACATTGCATCATGTTGGTCTAATCATACAAACTTTGCACTGAGATTATGAAACAAATGTAATATGTTGCAGCAATCGCTCCTGAAAATCACACACTTTAAACAGATTATCAAAAATTGCTGATATTTATCATTCATGGGAAATGATTCAGTTCTCTTCTCTCAGTTGGTTGGAAATCAACAAAGATTTAAATACATCCTGACAAATATGGGGGTTGATATTAACAAGTACCATTCCACGATCGTGCAGGAAGAAAGAAGTAAAGGAACAAGGAAGTCAATTTCTAAACATAAAATAGATGAATGCAATCACCTATCAGTATACAGTAAAATTCAACATGCTTTCACTTTCCTAGCATAATGAAAGAGCACTTGACTAACCACTTTCACAAAGCAGGGGGAATAATTGCTACCTTTAACATACAAATACAATGTACAGATTTGTATGTCAGTATCAAGTTGATGGAATGTGTAATTTTCATGAAAAAATGAATTTTTGTGGAATTCCCTTAATATTTTCTTCATATTGTTGTCAACACATACAATATACGTCATGAACTCTAGTAGTCTCCTCATCTAGCGGTGCCAACACCAAAACTTCAAAAATTCATATCTTTTGCATCGATTGTCCCATTTTCCTCAAACTTTCACTGATGTGTTCTACTCATGTTGCTGCTTTCACTCAATCCACATTTCTCTTGGGTTTTGGTTTCCTTTAACACTTTGTTTTCTGTTTTGGTAATTTCAAACATTTTGTTTTTTGTTTTGGTAATTCATCTCACTGATGCAAACAGAAGTCACTGGGAGGAGACAGGAGAGTCAGAGTACATTCCAGTCTAAGGTCAAACGCTATCCAGCTAGTCTCACCCACAGACTTAACTTTTTTTTTTTCCATATTTATTGACACAAATAATGACAGTGCTACATGTATATACATAGACTACAGTGGTACAATGTACTGCAGTAGAGAGATGTGGGAGTCGGGGAGATGCAGATTTCAATTATTCCAGTTCAAGAGGCATGCTTCATGAATGGAATAGACACCATAGTTTTTATTCTAATGATACAATAAAAATATTAAAAAAAATCCTACATGAACAACAGTGGACTGCATTCAGTCAGGGTGCAATATAAACATCACCAATCTGTATAGTGATTGACAGAATTGATGAAAAATATTGGAAGACAGAAAAATGTGCTGGTATGCACTGGTAAATGTATATGTCAAAATTGATAGTAAACCATGGTCGGCTGTTCCTTTGACACCAACACACACACACACACACACACACACACACACATTTAATGCTATCAAGGCCACAAACATACTGTAACACTGCTAAATGTTAATTTGAGCAGTATCTTTTGCTTTAACCTTTTAACCTGTTCCGTACAGGAACCTGGTGGCCTGCATTGAAGTCTATGGGCATTTCAGAATTCAGTATGGAATGGGTATAACTTGGGAATCTTGAAGCTGCAAATCATGCACACCAGTTTCCATGTATTCATGGCATATCAATCACAAAAACAGCCTGTCATTGAAAAGCTATCATGGGCTATGAAGCAAAGGTCATTATACTGTAGGCCTATATGATAAGAATAGTGCCATACAAACCTTCTGTTCTCTGTACTACTATAGAACTCTCTAAAGGGCTTTCCCTCCTTGCATATAATGGTTCTGCTCAACCTATCAAAGCAAACAGAACTGCTCTGAAATATCACGCCAATCTTTAGGAAACTACATGTATAAATGGCAGCATTTGTTGAATGGATTTCATGTGCTGCAACCCTAACCCTACACAGTGTAAAGTATTGAGAAGGCATAGGCCTACTTCACCAGAACTAACAGGGAATAATTTTCCTTCTCGAAATTGAATAGCAATTTTTGTCGATGGACACACATTTTCAACAAAATGGTATACAAGTCTATGTAATGAAACTGCTATAGATGCAAATTACATTTTGTATAGCAGTCGTACCAAAATGCATAGCAAATTGCTATGCGATACCAGGAAAATTATTCCTTAAGTATTCTAAATTGATGTAAGATTCATCTAGCATTTTTCCTCATACTAAAATATATTCATTAACATAAACATAGGACTTTGTTGTTGTTGTGTGTGTGTGTGTTTTTTTTTTTTTTTAAATAGATAACATGCAGAAGCTCAAGAAAGCCTGTGCAAATCCTGAACAGCCTTCCATGGAAAAGGCTAAATGTCACCACCTACTCGGATCCCTGTGCTCAAGTGTGGAGCTGCACGTAATGGATCTGAATCATATCTCAACACCATCCCAGAAGAGCATAGTTAAAAACAAGGGATTTGTGTGTGGGAGGCAAACTTCTCCTCTTACGCCTTCCTTCCATTGCACAGTTGAATCATGAAGCTTACGGGGTTTGTAGCTTCATGGTTGAACTCATGCACCCCACAATGGAACTGAATATCACTCGCCAAACCGGTGCATCAACAAGACCATTGTGTGTGCATGTCCTACACATTGTATTACAGTATCACATGTACCTGTGCACGTGACAAAACTGAATCATATCAAAACACCACGCCAGTGCGGGACAGACTCTGGGTCTGCAGACAAAGGCTACTCAATAGTGCTACACACAGAGTAACATGGCACGTGATGAACATGGCATTGGCACATTAAAGTTCAATAGTTCAACCAAAGAGGAAAGGCTCTGTTTGCGAAGCCTAGCTCCTGTCATCAGTATCTGTACAGTATGTGGCCCTGCACGTGATAATACTCATTTCATTAGACTGCACTACAGTGTACTGTATACGCCATATTTGTATTTCGCAAGTCTAAATTTTCACGAATCGAGACTTACCAACAATTTCGCGAGTGGTTATAAAATTCGCGATCATGGAGTCCTGTACTGAACGGAGAAATGTATACATTGTACATGTGCGTCACATTCATATTGGGATCACAGTCAATATTTTCGCGCGTCTTTAATTTCGCGAATAGCAGCCGACTCAGAAAATTCGCAAAAAATAAAAATCGCATGAAATATTCAGCATGTACAGTATGTAGTACTGGACAAAAGACAATCTTGATTATTATCAAATCACACAGCAAATGTGAACAATGTGTCTGCTTTGTATACTCACACACTATGAAATACTGGACAGTCATTCCTGTATCTAACAACAGGTCTGGTACTTAAGACTACTTTTCTAACACACCCCCCACAGGAGGTGAACAAACTTTTCAGTTGATCCTTCCTAAATGCTAAGCTGTCATGTGATGATTTACTGAAGGGGGTCTTGACAGTGAAATATGGGAGTCATGGGGCTCCTTTTTTGTTGACCAGCAACTCAGCCATAGCATCATTAGACAAATGATCTAGCAGACACAGAGAATCACAAGCCCTGATTCTCTTTACCATAATTGTCCCTCTACACCTTGTATGTAGCTCTAATTAAGACTAAGGGCTCATACCAGTAGGTACAAGTGTACCACAACCACTGTACTTTAGTTGTACCTAACAAGGGCCCTGTTGCAAATATAAGTCAGAAAATCAAAAATAAGTCTCTGAACACTCAATCCTGATTGCCTGATACCTGAATTATGTTTGATTTTTGTACCGGTACTTATATTTGATGGCATCTTTTTATGCAACAGGGCCCAGATTATATAATGGCACCTAATTAATAAAGTTTAAAAGCAATCTCCTTAAAGGTATTAGCCCACATTTTTAAACCTGCAGCAATTGGTCTCATAGTTAGCATGGAGTTTGGGTATGATTGCAGTAACACCTGTGCAAAATTTCGTTCCAATTAGTCCATTACTTTCATAAAAATAAATGAAAATGCACCGTAATCCGTATGCATGCGTATAACGCTCGCTAGCTCCGGTCCACGTACGTGTTACATGTACAATGTACGTAGCTATAGCCCGCGCTCGTAATTCGATTTTGGGTCGGGTTGACCCGGTTTGAAAATTGATTTTAAAACGATGATTTTTCTCTCTTTTATCGAATGGTATAGACAAAGAGCGACAGGTGAGGTATGTTACTGTTATAACTTGTACTTGAAGTCATATTGGACCTGTTTTATGCAGTTTTGATTTTCGTGGGTTTGCAAATGTGGGCTAGTACCTTTAACCGTACCATGGACATAGAACATGCGAATGCTCCTCATGAACAAAACCTTGTGAGCAATCCATATATCCTGACAAAACCCTCATACAGTTTGCTGAACAGGCTTTGATGAGAAGCACCTTAGAAGTAGAAGTCAAAGTTACTCATAATGTGCTAGAGTCACTAACATAAACAGCACAAAAACAATGGAAAACATCAGAGAGGGTCCATTGTATCATGCAGCATATCAAAGTATAAAAATTTTTGTGCCATCAATATAGTCACAGTCACATAAATCATACAATGCTAAGCAAAGGGCAGACTTTATTATACTGTAATGTCTGTGTCGGTAAAATAAAACAACAAACAAACAAAGTGCAAAACATACCAAAACCCCAGATTTTTAACAACTCTTAATTCCAGGAAAAAAAAAAACAAACACAAAAATAAAATACAAAAACAGCAATACTATAAATATGTTTCACTCAATCGAAGATTTTTGTGTTTGCTTTCATGTCAAAAACATCATTTTTAATTCGAAGGGGTTCCGGCTTTAATTTAAGTCATACATGTATACATTGTAATATGTGCATATTTTCCCCCACTGTGTGCGGGTGCATAAACTACATGTACTGTTCTTACTCATTTTTTTAATTTTTTTTTTTTTTATGTCGAATGAACTGAATTGAATTCAACTGAATTGAGCTACTCGACAGATCACGATCAAGAGCATGAAATTCCAGGAACTCTTTTCAAGGGGGATAATCATCGCTTCAATTGTATCTGAGCTCTTATTGCTGCCAAAGGTGGATATTACAGAAACACTCATGTGATCGAAGAAAATGCATCCCTTTGCACATAGGATTTTATCTATTCAATCCATGCATCCATATAATTTGTACTTCATACTGGAATATGACCTGCGTCTCCGTTGACCACTGTATTTCACATGATAGCTTTTGCATGAAAAACTACAGAACACTTTTGTTACTTCTTCCTTATAAGACTGACAATAACTACTACACTTTATATTCATGTTGAAGGAACTGCAAGAGGTTAATATTCAATGTACCTCATTCTCTTAGTTGTAAATGCAGTAAATACTACATTACATACAAGGTATTAGAAATTTCCACTACACATATGTAGCCTACAGTTCAAGTTGTATGTTTGATTTTTCTCTCAACCACACAGCCCTTTTTAGCTCCCTCTCTCCCTCTCTCTCTCTCAATCTGTCCTCACAGATACTATTTTGTATGACGTGCCTCCGAATGGATCTGATCCCTATGATTGTTTGCACTGTGACGTCAGACCCCTGTTCCAAATTTATGCATCGTGTGGGGATGGACGTCTGCACTTCTAGATTGCCAAAATCTACAATACAGCTATACCATGTATACCTTCTTGCATTCTATGTCTTTCCAAAGGTTTTGGTACGATTTTCTGGTATATTCTATAAACTGTACATGCATAAAATTAACAAATGATGATCCATGATGAAGATGATAATAACAACATCAATATTACTACTGCTACTAACAATATCAACAATAACTATAATGGTGATAATGATGATAACAATAGCAACAGCAATAATAATAACAATTAGAAATGTCGCTACAGCGACTGGTTATACCCCCGCCAAACAACATTTCATAAGCTTTGGTCAAAACAACATTTCATAAGCTTTGGTCAAAAAACTGAGGAAGTAGTTAAATCCGCAAGATCTTTCCTTGATCTTCTGCCATTAATATGCCGTTACCATGGCAACGTACTTTCGGGTACTGTCGAAAAATGCGTCTTGCACATCTACAACCAAAGGCACACATCTGTACCAAGTTTCATGGAAATTGGGCAAAAACTGAGGAAGTAGTTTGCAACACAAAATTTTCCATCATTTTGGCTCATAATATGTGAGCTGTTACCATGGCAACATACTTTTTGTCACTGTCAAGAAAGGTGTCATGCTGACCTATATCCTAAGACAAACATTCAATATGAATTCCATGAGAATTGGAAGAACACTGATGAAGCAGTTTTGCCATGAAGCATTTTGCCCTATATTTTACCAATAACATGCCGTTACCATGGCAACGCACTTTTTGCCACTGCGGAAATATGTGTCTTGCACATAAACATATTCAGATGAACATCTGTACCTAATTTCATAAAAATTGATCAAAAACTGTGGGAGGAGTTCGCGACGCAAGATTTGTACCCATTTTTGCCCATAATATGCTGTTACCATGGCAACGTACTTTTGGGTACTGTCAAAAAATACGTCTTGCACATCTACAACCCGCACATCTACAACCCAAGGCACACATCTGTGCCAAGTTTTATGGGAATCGGTTGAAAACTGAGGAAGTATTTCGCGACGCAAGATTTGCAACGGACCGACCGCCCGACCGACCGCCCGACCGTCCGCTGATTCCTATATACCCCCTTCAAACTTCATTTGGCGGGGGTATAATATTAATAACAATACTACTACTACTACTACTACTACTAATAATAATAATAATAATAATAATAATAATAATACCAACAATCATCATCATTAATTTGATAAGTAATATTAAAACATTGTGAGTAAAGCAATTTCATTCGATCCTATTGCAGTGATGGCTCAAAAGAAACATGACAGAAGAAGTATATCTTTGTTACTACTGTATACGGTTTTTATTTTCGCAAATTTCGCAAGTCAGCTGCTATTCGCGAAATTAAAAGTATGCGAAAATATTGACTCTGATCCTAACATGAATGTGACATATGCAAGCACATTTCTCCGTTCAATACAGTACTCCGCGATCACAAATTTAACCACCTGCAAAATTGTTCGGAAGTCTCAATTCGCGAAAATTTAGACTCTCCATTTATATATCAAAAAGGTGCAAAGCAAGTACAACATAATAGGCTTGTTTTGTACAGCAGTTTAACACAACACTCAAAATTCTGAACACACCAGATATGTTCCTGTTGAGTGGTTTGTTTGTTTGTTTGCTTGCTTGTGTGTGTTTGTTTGTTTGTTTGTTCTTGTAAATTGTGTGCATGCATATCAACTGATATTTGCAATATTCAGGCGTTCTGGATCAAATATTCAATCACTTGTGAAATTTTATCTTACCAAGTCCAGATTCACCTTAACACAAGAGAATGTTTCAATATTCTCATCAAAGTTTAACAAAGGCACATGAGGTACAAAGGTACATCAAAGAATAAAATGTGTACAAAGATATGCACAGGTGGGACTGCAATTGGCATGCTTTAATACCATAATGATATTATCTGCCTTGCATCAGCACAATCGTGTCAGTCTGGAGACTCAACCACTTAGTAATGTACATGTATGGTATTGTACACCTTTTTACAATCGACATGTGTACATTTATTACATCTTTATTACCAACACACAGTGACAGTGATATTTTAGGGTTCTATACAATAATGTATCTATATAGAAATTGTAATCAATGGTTAGGTTTTGTTTTGTTTTGTCTTGGTTTGGTTTTTTGCTTAGTGTCACAGGTAATATTTTGCACCATTTAAAATAGCCTACAGTTGAACAGTCAACTTGTCATTCTGGGTTCAAAAGGTCTAGATTTTCTAGCAACAATGAACAAGAACAGACCAATAGTCTAAGTGAAAGTACACTGCAGGCAGCATGCATTCCAAAGCTATATTTTTTTTACACAATAGACTCTATGAGTACATGTACTAGTACTAGTAGAGTGTATCATGAGTTTATCATGTGACCATACAAGCCCATGCCAGAAAAATTTACTTTGAATAAAATAAAAAAAGAAAAATAAAAAATCTGGGAAAAATTCAACTGCAGTAGAAGGGGAAAGGGGCAATCCAGGGGGTTTAGGGATGACGCACAATCATGACCTAAAAATGACACTCATTGATATTTTAGGTTTCAGAAATGCAGTGTCCCATGTTTCAGCTTCTTACTGATGCCACTGCAACCAAACAATGGTCATTAAGTTCTGAAATGCACTTCTTGCTTCTTACAGCTGTAGATTCTATTCCCTGTACACAAATGCAGGCACACATTTTTATTATTTCATTTGTTAGCCAGTCATTGGGATGATGCTATTGCTATCAACACAATCCTGAACTGTGGGACAAGCATGGTGATGTAAATCTACTTGGTGGGGCTTTGTTTTTGTTTTTATCTTTTTTCACTCTGGAGAGAAATAGAGAGAGAGAGAGAGAGAGAGAAGAAAAAGGACAACAAACATACTTTACAGTATAAAAACATCCACCGAGGGAAAATTGCCTCATGTGTCCAACAGTTCAAGAGTGTTCAGCAGCCAGCATTCTCTGATAATTCAGTGCAGTTTCGGTTCTGGCTATTTATTCAGCAGAACATGGGCGAACACTAGGACAATGCCTGTACTCAAATGAAGAATAGCGAGTGAATGTTGAAGTGGTATTCATAATCTTACTGCACAGAACACAGCTTTAATTCAAGCAATTGAGTTATAAATATATCCCATGATGTGTAAAATTGACTGATACGACAGTGACTGCACGATCAGTCAGAGCAACTAAAAATATATTCTTTATATTTTCATGAGCATTTTGAAAAAATATTCAAGTTATCAAAAACTGAGGCGGCACCAAATCGCATGCACAAGAGGACAAGAAAGTATTTTTTGTTTTCCCTACTTCGTATACTTGGCCTAGACTCTACACCCAAGTGGTGTGCATTGTACTATACTAGGCCTACAGTCCAGAGTCTACAGAAGTAACGTTATGCCTTCTTGCCAGACATTGAATTTCAAGTCACATGTATGCAATGAATGAGCACAATAAAACGAGGGCTTCAATAATTCAACTTAAAGGCACATCATGGTCCCGGTGGTTTAGTTGAATGTGTACGTGGACGCATGGCGCAAGTTTCCTGTAGAGACCTACGCTATCGACTTATCGAATATCAACTTTTAAAAGCCCTAAATACGCTTTGACTCATTTCCCCCCCCCCCCCCCCCCCCCGAGTCCGAAGAAGTCTGATCCACTTTTAAGTTTTTAGTTGGTGGCCCGATCACAGTTTGGCTCATGATTCGGCTGAGGGGGATGACAGCTTTAGCAAACTTCTTTTGTGATGTCATAAATAAAGAACCACATACACCACGCACCCTGGCATTACTACAGACTGCGTGATGCGCAGAGAAGACAACGAAGGCAACATTACTTAGCAAAACACCTACGCACTTTACTCTTGATGACCAGGTTGATGACAACTCAACGATCGGGACTAGTAATATGCGCCTTTTTAACGTGAAGGCAAATGTTAAATCAGGGAGCCATAGACATTACATTACGATTCAGTGAAATATTCATTCGAAATTTTGTCCTTGATAAAAACCAGGCATTAATGAACAGTGAATTTTCGCGTTTTCCCACACCATCCTCATCAATGGTCAAAGCTAATCCATTTTCATGTGCTCTGCGCGCAGTGAAGTGCGTACTAAGCGTTCTGTGCGCCAATGTATACGCGGTCGGTTTCAAAAAGGGTGGTCGATATGTAGTAGGGCCTATGGTTGGACCTACTACTAATCGACCGCCTAATGTTTATTTGCTTGATAAGAATATTTGACACTGAAATTCACGTAAAAAACTTGACCTACTGTACGTGATTGAGAAAATCTATCAAATGCCGTTGTTCCCTTTTCGATTCGAAGTTTCAGTGCAAAAATATCGCCGACGAACTTGCGTGGCCTCGTTTCAGCTCCCCGCGGTAAATTGCGTTATTAGGATCGACCGCTGTTTTTGCATTGACAATGCACGCAAACCAAGTTGTATTGAACACCGTGTTGTACGAAGCTTTTTAGAAGCCTTTTAGGCACTTCCATAGACATTACATTGTGCTGCCATTACGATTCGGTGAAAATATTCATTCGAAATTTTGTCCTTGATTAAAACCATTAATGAACAGTGAATTATCGCGTTTTCCCACACCATCCTCATTCGATCTACATTCAAAGCCAATCCATTTTTATGTGCTTTGCGCGCAGAGAAGTGCGTACTAAGTCAAGTGTTCAGTGCGCGAATTATACGCGGTCGGTTTCAATAAGGGTGGTCGATATGTAACGTTAGTAGGGCTACCATACTACTTAGTAGGGCTACCATACTCATAGAAATCTATGTAACTGTTACTCAGTGTTAAACTGTTAGGCTATTTATAGCGCCTGGCTCGAGTATCTTTTTTAGGTAGAAATGAGCGATCTCACTATTTATTTATTAAATAGGGGGCTCCTACCTAGAGGCTAGACACTAACACTAGCTTTATCTAGACCTCTAACATGTTATACTACTATTACTAGCAGTGCAAGTAATCTGTGTGACAAACAGAATGAATGGAAACATTGGTTGGAGTTCAAACACCGGCTACTGTAGAATCTATGCATGAAACTTCACAGATAGCGATGCCGATAGTCCACACGCGGTACCCGCCACGCGCAGCAGCACGCAGTGAATAAGTAGGAATGTATACACGCACTTTACATAGCCATTCGTTTGCATGCTTACCATCATCACTCCGATACATCAAGCGCCGATGTGATTTCAACCATAAAATTCACAAGGAATACGAGTCTATTGAGCAAACACTGAAGCCGTTGTGAAATATGAAAACGATATTCTACATGTAGGCATGTATTAATTTCTTCTCCGTTTCCCACTTTGTTATTGATAAACCGGGGCCGTCTGCGACGCATTGAAGGTCACCGTGCACGACGCTGCGATCATCCGACGAGCGAAGGAACATGACATCGACAGTGCAGTGTACATGAGCGATCAGAGCGCGAGCATACACATCACAACTAAACAGCAACACAGCTAGCCCAGCCAGATGATTGCAAAGCTGAACACGAAAGCTGCTAGCAGACGTTGGGCGAGCCCCCCCCCCCCCCCCCCCCCCCCCTCCCCCGCCAGCCTCCGCCTCCTTGCTCCCCCTGCTCAACTGTGTTGTTGTTGTTGTTGTTGCTGCTGCTGCTGTTGTTGTTGTTGTTGTTGTTGTTGTTCTTCTTCTTCTTCTTCTTCTTCTTCTTCTTCTTCTTCTTCTTCTTCTTCTTCTTCTTCTTCTTCTTCTTCTTCTTCTTCTTCTTCTTCTTCTTCTTCTTCTTCTTCTTCTTCTTTTGGTGTACCACAACCTTTCGCTCACCGGTAGTCTTCTTTTCAGACAGGATATTGAGAAATCGTACGATGGTTGGGGTGATGATGCTGCTTGCTGGTGCTATGGTGATGATGATGTTGATGACGATGATGATGATGATGATGACGATGACGATGACGACGATGATGACGATGTTGTTGTCACTACTACTACAACTAGACCTGTACTAGAACAGTAGGCCTATACAAAATGTACTACTTTATGAGTTACTACTGCTGTTGCTGCTAATCTCATCATCGTAATCATCATCAAAATGCAGTGAATTTTGTCGTTGCTGATCATACGTTTCACTTTTTTTTCCCCCTTTACTTTTCATTGTCGGGTGTGGCTCTTCTGTAGGAGAGAACAATCAAGGCGCTGACATGTGCAATTTTTCAGATCAGGTTCCAAATACTTAAAAAAGAAAAAAGAGAGATAAAAAAGCAGAATCACTTTCCGGGCGGCCAGCAAGGGATCAAACAAAACAACGGATACTCTCTAAAAAAAAAAGTCGAGTGAAAATATTCACTCTCGAAGGAGTGAATACAAAAAAGAGTGAATTTAGAGTGAAATTGGAGTGAATTTTGAGTGAAAATGTTCATTTTTATTCATTTTGGAGTGACCTCAGGGATCACTTGAAGATTTTGGAGTGATCCCTGAGGGAAGGTAAACCCAAAGAGCAATGTGGATTGAGTGAAAGCAGCAAAATTAGTAGAACACATCAGTGAAAGTTTGAGAAAAATCGGACAATCGATGCAAAAGTTATGAATCTTTAAAGTTTTGATGTTGGAACCGCTGGATGAGGAGACTACTAGAGGATATGACGTATGAGTGGACAACAATACAAAGAAAATATAAAGGATATTCAACAAAAATTCACTTTTCTAGAATTATGAAAGAGCAGTAGACCAACCGCTTTCAGAAAGCAGGGGGAATAATTGCTACCCTTAACATATGTCAATATCAAGTTGATGGAATTTGTAATTTTCATGAAAAATGGATTTTTGTAGTATTTTCTTTATATTTTCTTGATATTGTAGTCCACTCATACGTCATAACCTCTAGTAGTCTCCTCATCCAGCGGTTCCAACACCAAAACTTTAAAAATTCATAACTTTTGCATCGATTGTCCGATTTTCTTCAATCTTTCACTGATGTGTTCTACTTAATGTTGCTGCTTTCACTCAATCCACATTGTTCTTGGGGTTTATCTTCCCGTTAAGAGTGAATATTTTCACTCGATTTTTTTAGAGAGTATACAAACCTATACTATAATTATAGATTGTAAGGACCGCGAGAGCAAGGTTAAAGTTGAAATATAACATTTCATCGATGCTTTAGTTTGTGAGGTTTTATCAGACTGATGCCAATGTTTATGCAGAGGGTGCGCCTTTTTTTTTTTTTTTTTAATGAAGGCCCCACACAGTATACGCGGGTCATCCCTTGCACAAACAAGGCTGATACTCAAGAGTAACGCCCACGAGTTCGACAATGAAAAAAAAAAAGTCTAGTGAGTCATGGGCCACGAGTCATGCAACCCATATGATTTTGGTCGACACTCGGGCAAACAAGGCCCAAGAGTCCGACACTTCGAGGCACTGAACCTGGCCCATGAGTCCAACCCTGTATAGGCAAAATAGGCCCACTACACCGACGATCACGGGACTCTGTCTCGTTAGAGTCTATTTTTTATTTTTGCTTTCAATAGTGCCAAACTCGTGGGCCTTGATTGCCTAGATGGTTTCGGACTCATTGGTCCTACGTTTGCCTGGGCCCTATGCTCATAGTGCCGGACTCACTGATGGGCCTTACAGCCCACGAATCTGGTGAAAGTTGCATGACTCGTGGACTGTACAGTGCGTGACTCGTGCATGGGTGATGACGAACTCATGACGTACACCAGGGACGTGCGCCCCAGTAATTCGCTCGGTTACTCGCTTCTTCTATAGGCCTATATTCTGATGTGCTACATCAACTTTTTTTTTCCTGAGTATTTCTGCCCGCAACGTGCGAAGTGTTGAGTGGTTCTTTTTTTTAATGTCATTTAAAAAATTAATTTATGAAAAAATTATTTAACCTTCTTTACACGCTAAATCATTTGATTTATATTTACTTATTTGTAATCCTTAACTGCACTGTTCTTCGCCATTATACTGCGTGGCATTTATAATGAAAATAACAATAAAGTGCTGAAAACTTGGCGTCAGGGATCACTCCAACGAGTGATCCCTGAGGTCACTCCAAAATGAGTGAAAATGAACATTTTCACTCAAAATTCACTCCAATTTCACTCTAATTTCACTCTTTTTTTTTGTATTCACTCCTTTAAGAGTGGATATTTTCACTCGATTTTTTTTAGAGAGTATAGTGCTATGAAAAAAAAAAAGCGTATGGGAAAAAGGGATAGAAATGAGAAATGAAGAGTTTTGACTATCAATATCGAAGATTGGAAAGTGAATAAGGAAATTTATTACTCAACAAAGTATGTGAGTTATGGACGGGGAGGCCATGCACTCGGAAGGATTACTCAGTAATCTCTTTGAAATCTTTTATTCTCTGCATGATCCGTGTAAGTATATACAAAAAACTCAGTCTTGTTCTTTGGCTAGAGATGGTGCATTCTGATGCTGTTGTTTAATGAATAGATAATTCGTTTGATTGTAATGTCTTTCATCTGCCTTGCGAACAAGTTCCTGATGTTAGCTGTATTAAGTTGTATTTATAGGCCTACACTGAGGACTGGAAATGCCGTACACACTATACGGCTCGTGCTGGTGACACATTATAAACGAAGCAACTGGTTTTCTCTTGCAAATTTATAAAACTAATGAATTACGCTCAAATATCCTAATTAAAGAAATTACACTGTCCTCGAACGTGTTGTATAACAAGAATTCAAGCCAGCAGTATGGGTAACAGTCACTGCAGCTGCGGGATCTTTAGTCAGATGGCAAAATCGTTAATTTTTCTGCATCCAGAATAGAAGAAGGAATGACGGTAGATAAAAGTATACAGACCCAATCATTTTTGCACCGAGAGGCAAAAGATATTATTGTTTGATACATCATGTGTAAAGTCTGGCCTAATCGGATATTATATTTTGTTCCGAGAGTATTTACAAAAAGAGTACCCAAATGCAACACTTTTTTTTAATAAATAGAATCAAGCATAGACACTAACTGAATTTAGAGAGAACATAATTGTGATCCTTGTTTGAGAAAGGATTCCTGAATGATAATAACAATATCTAAATATCATTGAAGTGCTTATTTGATCATTGTAATGTAAAGACAAGACGCATATACTGCGTGTGAGATTTACTTTATATTTTGATAGGGGCCTATCAAAGTGTGAATAACCTGCTGATGAAGAAAGCATCATTTATCCTCGACTAGTCTTGTAGAACTGACATTTGAATTTATGATGTATAGGCCTACTATAATAAACCGTCACAATACATCAAAATTGTCGTTTATTTTCTTCTGTCTCTTCTAATTCCGATCTGTACGACAGGCGCGCTGTATGACGATTATAACTTTACGTAAAACAGGCCTGCATTGACTTTTCTTTGTCATGTACTAACGTATAGTAATTGGTTCTCAGACCACCCAGGGTGCTTATCATAATTAGTTAGAATGACTTCCCATCCTAAACTCACAAACAAACAAACAAACAAACAAACAAACACTAAATAAGAAAGAGGAAGAAAGGGGAACATAACTTTATGAAGGAAAATAATCTTGTGTATGTTTGCAACCTCAAATGAACAAATGAGGGCGCCATGTAAGATCCTACCAAAGAGATCTTTGGATGCGATATCATTATGAGCAAGGTCGCGCGCGCCGTACTCAAACGTTGATCTTTCTTGCTCTATCGTGTGTCGACTGCATGCACCATACCACTGATCCAAAAAACGCAAACGACGAGGTCGTCTGCTAGCGCAGCACATAGTGTGTGCAGTGTTTTTTATCTATTTTTTTTTCCACTTTTTATTGGATGTAAACCAACAGGTAAACAACATATTTACAATATTTACAAAAAGTACGCATGAAGTCCATATCAGCAAGGTCAACAAATCACATGCTGCAGCAGATTAATTATACCGAAGTTTCAGTTGTGTGTGCAGTACAGTGTTGAAACGATGCGCTGTGGATGTGGTCTCGTCTCTTCATCAGGTATAGCGTAGCCAGAGACGAGCGCTTTGAGCGGGAGCAAAGATCGTACACACCGCGGATCACCCGGGAGCATCAACTCGCCCTCGCCGCGCCGCATCGCATGGCCATATGGCGTAGCGTAATGGCATACCCCATGTGCATGTATATAACGTATGCAGTGCATGGAGCTGAGGGCCTGAGGAGAGCTGCTAGGAGGCTTCCGTTTTCGTAAGATTGACCGGCGTGATATGTGAAGAAATCGTGGCCAAGTTATGAAATTAAATGTTGGAATGTGTCCAGCAATGACCAAGGATGTGTATGAGTTATTGCAGTCATCAGGAGTGAAAACAGGTTAGATTATTCCTCCATTCTTATTTCTTTCTTTACTACCGTGATCGCTGGTGATGTGTGAGTGGTGAATCTACATTCTCTATCTACCGGTAACTGGTACAACATACGTAGTGCAGTGCAGTGTAGTAAGCAAGTTCCAACGCTCCCACAGTATAACCGTGTACAAGGAGCGCCCCGGGGCAGAGAGGTCTAACATTTAACAAGCTTTATTTTACACAGCCCTGCCATACTTCATTAACCAACATTCAAGTGACATCATCATCATCATCATCATCATCTGACTAGACACTGACTGTTCTAATCGCCCGGTCGTTGCAGAATATAATTTGTTCGTATACTGTAACATTCACAACTGTAACCATGGTAACGTGTAATACTTATAGCACCAACTAAAAAAGGTAAGCGGTTTGCGATATGTGTGGATGAATGTGTTGGGTAGAACCTAACAAAATATGGTATTGATTGCACCGAAGATTACCTAAACTAGATATGGAGGGCGTTTCACAAAGAATTTAATAAGTCGAACTTAAAATTTAAGATTGACTACGATGTTAAAACTTAAATGCTGTGTGTGTCTTCATTAATGTTGCTCAACTTTCTATTTGAAAACAAAGATTTTGGAGACTTTTTTTCATGTAGCCTTTGATGATACAAGATAAAATGAATAACAAAAATGGAATTATTCTGTAACGCATTATTGGCTTAATAAGCATTAGAAACCTAGATGCCCTAATGATGATTTGAAGTAGGTGGTGATTAGGCTAATGAACAGTGAAACCAGTTGCAAAGTGCTAAATTTCACTTCTTCTTTAAGCTTATAAAAGGGTCAAAAGTTGAGTAAAAATCCTCAAATCCCCAAATAGCTCCACTCTTAGTATAGCCATTCATCCAAATAAACCTAGACCTAGTTCAAGCAAAGCGAACACTCAATGCATTTGTGACAAACCTGTCATTTTAAATAATATTTTGCCAGTTATGTGAAACTGTCATCACACATTGTCAAGACATTGTGCTATAGACTTATTCGGAGAACCATGCATTATGGCGGAGGCATACCAGTCGCCATAGCGACATTTCTAGTTTCTTTTTGCTTTCCATAGAGTTCATTTTCCATACATGCCCCTTATTATTTACTTTATTTTACACTTAGCCTTCCATACATCCCAATTCTTTTCCCTAGGCCCTTCCTTTTGCCTATTTCCAGTACTTTCCTCTCACCTCCACACTTCATGATTCTTTTGTTCTGTTCACATTCATGTGCAAGTTCAGTTCATGATCACCTCATCTTTACTTTCCATTGGTTCTTTCTTTGACCTCAGGTCACACTCATTTCCTTATAGCATTTTGATTGGTTTGTGAACTCACAATAATACGCAAATTAAGAACCCTGTGGGTTCTGAATAAAGAGACGGTCTACCACTGGAACTCACTGAGGGAGGACCTCTTCTTCTGCCTTTCCCTTTTGCCCTGAATGTTTGTTGGAGGTTCAATCTTTGCTTGAAGATGTTGCAATTTGCTACATTTATGCAGTACATTTGTACATGTTTTTTTCCTTCTCATCTTTCTTGGCAGTGCTTGACTTCATAACTTCTGATGTTGAATTGCTGTCGCAGAGATGTTCCTTATCTTACAAGGTGAGGGAAATTTTATGCTTTCCTTTAAACATGTATATATTTACCAGTAGCAGTCAGATGGGATAGCATCTTACCTAAATCCAGAGGTAAGAACATTGGAAACTACATAGTGAGAGCTAGAGTACATTTTAATATTTCCTCTCTCAATTTTCTCAGGTTCTCTCCCCAAAGAGCAAGCTTGTGATGCATATACTGTATACGCTATAATTTTCGCGTACATACATTTTCGCGAATTGCCGCTGTCACACATTTTCGCGAGTGGTTAAATTCGCGATTGGGGGACCAGAGAAAATATGAAGTGGCAAAGAAAGTGTGAACTTTCAACTTACTAGCAAATAAGAATGATACTAGTTATACACTGCATGAAAAAAAAACTTACCAAACTCTGCGAACTAGTAAGTTAGAATTCAACATTTTTGAAGTGGTCAAGTCCATCGTGCTAAATTTCTGACGAGTGGTACGAGGGGTTGCGATAATGGATTGACTCTACAGTATTCATAAGTAGACGTGGACTAGCCCGACCACCCCAGACGCTGTTAATACGCTGTGCTGTGCAAATGCTACTTACAGCGACTGGGCTGTGTATACTAGTTAGTAGTTAGACGTGGACGTGCTATATGTACGTAAACAAGCTTAGCCAGTATGGTCTGTTCGGTAAGCCGTGACATGGTATACTAGTACTGAAATGTTCGTATCATCAAGGCAAGGGATTCATTTTGGAAGGTACATTGTAATATTTTCGCGTGTTGTTAATTTCGCGAATAGCTCCCGACTCGCGAAATTCGCCAAAATAAAACCCACGCGAAATATATAGCGTATACAGTAGTCTGTGTTGATTTTGAAAATAGCCACTTACAAAATAAAAATGGAAGTCACTCTAGGACACTTTCAGCTATCCTAAGCAAAAAATGCACTTTTTCTAACTGTAGTTGAGTGAACGCTTGGAGTAAACAGCATTTTACAGTGATGTCTGCACACATATTGATGTTGCCTATTAAATCTGTGTGGATAAATGCCTCCATACATGTTGTAGATGATGAATCTCTTTCTTTACTTTACATTGAACTTGTATGTATCTGGAATTAAAATTCTAATTGATCACAATTCAGGTAACATTTACAGTATTGTTTTCAGAAACACTTCCCCCTCACTTGATATGAAAAATTAAACTATAAGTCATTTCATCTTCCTCTATAAAAAAAAAAAATAAATAAAAAAAAAAATAAATGCAACTTTGAAAATTTAAACCTGACCTATTTCAGAGAAGATTTCACTTTTGCTCTCCAGTGATGGATTATTTGAGGGCCTAGCTAGTGTTTTTTAAATTTAGTTGTTTGAAGTTCTAGTGCAAACATAATGTAATCTTGCTTCCACCATTTCTTCCTTTGTGAGTTTTGATATTTGACTTTTGATTTGAATGTAGGATCTGTTGTCTTATGTGGCCACCAAGGAAGCAGTTAATGCTTGTATAAAGCAAACTACCAGGGGACTGATAGCTTAAAGTTCCCTACAAAGAACTATCTAGGCATTGAGGATAAAAGTGCTGTGCCTTGGGGCACATCTGCTGCAAGGAAACTGGAACCGGGAACCTTATGGTTGATGGTTCGTGGTACTATCCACCGAGTCCAAACACTCAACAGCTCGTACAATTTACAACTGCAACCTTTAACAACTGTCCACTGAAATGATCTCAACACCTTAGCCGTCAGAGATCACCCTTGTTGTGCTCATTCTGTGCAATGCATGTGATGCTTATCGGTCTGGCTTTAATCTGACATTGTGATATTGTTCATTGATTTCATTTTGCTGTCATAATATGCTAGTGCAAAGGGAAACCTGAAAAATCAAGCTTATAAATCTTTTTAGTCTTGTTAGCTACATATTTATGTATATAAAGTCAATGGGATTTTAGGAAGGTGAATCTCGAGAGGGTTTCTTCAGTGTCAGATCAAATCAAATTCATTCCATCGCTACAGGTTCTGCTCTCCATACGGAGGTTGCTCCTCGCCCAGTATGCTGCCTTTCCCATCAACGGCACTGACCATTATGATGAGATGTTGTCGACTGTTGCGTGCCTTGCTACAGGATGTCAAAGGTAAAAACGTCAGTAGCCTTGATTCAGCTCCCCCCTCCCCCTCCTGAGAAGCCTTATAGAGCAGTGGGAGCATTTTTTTTTTTTCATCTCCTGATTGGCACAAAATTTCAACATCTTAGAAAATGTGCGTGTACAATAATTAGCAAATTTAGGGGTCATACCTTATCAAGAAACCTCATTCTTTTGACAGATATTCACAGACAGCCGCAAAATTCAATCTTCTTGAGATGTATATCATTTATTGATGCATGTATCAACAAAATGCAAGCCCATCTTGTTTGTGAAATATAGGAAAAACTGATACTTTTAGATACAATGATTTATGCAAACTAAATGAGTGCATTATAAGGATTTATGCTGACTCCTAGTAATCTCTTTCAAAGTGACATTTAATGAGATGGTCATCATATTGATCATTGTACATCATAACTTCTCAATGTTTATGTCTTACAGCATAGATGCATTGTTGGATGGAGGAATCTACACGTCAGAACTGACAGAGATCGTTGGACCTGCAGCGTCGGGAAAGACACAGGTCAGACAAAACTGTTTACAGCTCATACTCCTCTGTGGCAAGCCCTCAAATTTTCTGCAAATTTACGAGATGATGGCACACAAACCTGTGATATTTAGCATATTTACAGATTTCTTAATGTTACAGGTCATGGTCTTCTTTTTTCTATGATGGAGAAACTCTACCAAATTGCATTTTCTGATTCACTCTTGGTTCTTGAATAGAAGTGTTTCAAATTTTGTGTCAAACTCTATGAGTTGTGCTCTTGTCAAATTTTTGCTGTTGTCCAAAAGGTAGGAGCTCTCAATAGCAAGCTTTCCCAGGTTCCAGAGTTTGTTAACCCCCCTTATGGAAATTTACCTCTTTTGAACTGAAATGCATTTCTTATGTGTGTGTCTGAAGAGATACCAAAGTTTCCCTGTAAAGCCCTGTGTATTCTTTTACTGTTTCTTTGCAAAGAACACCAAAATGTGTTTCCCATGAGGGTTCTATGAAAAGGGGGGGGGGGGGGGAGAATTAGGGGAATTTATGCAATACAAGGTGAGCATTGCAGATTAATAGTGTTTTACTCCCTTGTTTTTTGCCAACAGTTTTGTTTGACTGTGGCTTCATCGGTTGCCTTGTCTGGGCAGAATGTCCTCTACATAGACACATCTGGAGCGTTCGACCCATCGAGACTCCAGGAGATTATTGGACGAAGGGTCCTCGCTGAAAAGGCATGTTTCTTGCGGTGACACAACATTTGCTCTTCCGACATTTGCTCTGGACTTATTTTCTCCACTGACTTGGCTACAGTTGTAATAGGGTTTTCAGTTTAGTTTTATGTGAGGATTAGGGATAGGGTTATGTGTTTGGGTAGAATTTATGTGTGGCTTAGCATGCAGATACTTCATGGGAGCATTCATCGCAGGAGCAAATGTCATGGAAATGTTTTTTGCAACACAAAAAAAGTGCACCATCATTCCTAAGGTTTTAAAATTCAGTAAAAAAAATAAAGTATTAAACAATTATGACTGAAATTCTGTCAAATAGCTTGTGACTTAATTCTGATTGTGTTTTTCCACCTAACAGTGGTTCCTGTTGCTGTAAAGGTCTTTGCTGCTAATATTGCTCAGCATGTAAGAATCACGTCATGATAGTACAGGTATATTAACCTTCCCATGAATAATGCATTATCTTCTAGAGGTGCCAACTGTTACTACTTCTTTTTTTTTTTTGCCAAAAATATGCAGTATTAACAGAAAATACTGTTTTCCCCTAATGATGTTACTACACTTGTCTATTGCAGGAAAGGTAACAATACTGTTTGACCACCAAAAATACAGCTTTTTAGCCCTCAGAATACTGCAAGGATGACCGCTTACATACCATACTATATGATTTATGTCTGTCTATGTAGATGTATACATACAGTATGTAGCTATTCATCTTTCTGTCATTCTCTCTCTTCCTATCACTCCCCTCTCTGAGATCTATACACACACATAACAATCTTGATTTGTTTGTATGCCACTGTCACCTAGCAGGAGAGAACAGCGGCCCTCTGCAAAATCCGATGTGCTAAGACCTTTGACCTCTACGAGCTTCTCGACCTTGTTGACTCTGTGAAGGCTGCCATCGATCAGGGAACTGATGCCTTCTATGGTGCCCTCAAACTCATCATAGTGGACTCGGTGACAGCCGTCCTGGCCCCTCTCTTGGGAGGGAGGCAAAGTGAGGGTGAGTCATGGAATTGAAATAAGTAAATGTTGTGATTTGGAACTGCTAAGTCTTCCCGATTCTGCAAGAGACTGTCACTTCCTGAAACTTGAATTTAAACTTGAAAAAAAAAAAAGAAGAAAGATCAGAGCCTCCTCTATTTTGGAATTACTCTTTTGAAATAATGGTAGATGCATACAACACAGAAGAGAATCTCTCTGAAAGCTATTTGGAATTCCCATGGCTGTCAGGTTTCCCTGATTCTGTGAGATGCTCTTTGAAACCATAACTCTTTCTTGAAGTCCTAAGAAATGAATATTAGTACCTCCCAGATTTTGTGATAACAATTGCCTATTTAGAATGGATTAGGTGCATGCAACACACAAGTATCTCCCTGAAAGCCATTTGGTATCTTCAGAGCTGCCAAGTTTTTCTGAAAACTGATCTCTCTTCCTGCCCCACCGCATGAATGTAAAAGTTTCCCTATTTGGGAATTAGTGTGACCTATTGAGAGACATGTAACACACCACTGTCTCTGTGATTGCTCTTTGGAACTCCCCATAGTTTCATGTGTGAATATTAGGCAGCCCTACAATATAGTCATTTATTACACCTTTCCAGGTATTCATTAATGATAGTTCTGTAATATATCACAAGGAGGCCACTTTGGCAAGCAAGAAATGACTTGAATGTGCAAATGAATTTCATGAATTTGAAATGAAGTTATTCTGTCATGTGCATGTGTTACCAATATCGTTTTCTTTTCTCTTGACTTGCTTTAGTGTCAGATTTAGATAAAGATGCTGGATAATCCTGGATTAGTGGCAGAATTTTCATCTAAATTCTCATCTGCAGTGACATCAATAGTGACCCTGATTTCTTTTAAAGTGAACATTGTCAGACTTCCAACTGAGGGGAGGGGGTGGGCAAAATGAAGGGGGCCTTTACACTTTTTACAAATTTAGATTTTTACACATTTTAAGAGTTAGCACATGTTCACATACATAAAATAAATTACTCTCTTTGCCATCCATTCTCGTATACCCATAGGTCAAGGCATGATGGTCCATCTAGCCAGGTCACTTAAATTCCTTGCAGCAGACTACTCTGTAGCAGTTGTGGTGAGTTATGGTTTAAACTTTTTAAAAATAACACTGCCCGCCAAAAAAGGAAAAAGAAAACAATGGAAAGTTGCCAAAAATCAGCTCAATTGCATTTTGCTTTTTTGATAAAAATTGTTGATGTACACTTGTAGGATGTTTTGAGCTTCCCTTGATAAAAATATGAAATTGCCAGAAATCTGTTTACCTTTTTCAGAACTTGCCGCCCCCCTCAAAAAAAGAAAAGAAAAAGAAAACTATATTGATAAGTCTGATTGATAAATCCCAAGAAGGCCTTTGTTGCCAAAGTCCAGACCAATATTGCTCAGCAAGGATTAGACTTACATAAAAAATAAAATGAATAAATAGTTAAAGCTGTATCAAGTTGTGCTTCACTGCCTGTTTATCATTCTTTGCAAACATTTTCTGCAAGTCAGTATCTGTAGCTTACTCAGAATTCTTGTCTTGTGAAAATTGTGTGTCTACGTGATGGTTAAACATTTAAAGAAATGTGACATTTAGAGAAATGTGTTCATTGTACTTGTACATTAATTTTAATGCTCGTTTGGTAAAGCTTTGTTTATATGCTGGTTTGATAAGTGACAATACAATATTTGTAGGGATTGTTTATCATTTCATGATTTAGCCTCGTCCCAGTAAACTTGAAGCGAGGTTATCTATCTTGTTAGTTGCTGTTTGTTTGTCTTTTGTTTGTGTGTGTACCGGGATGTGTGTGTCTTTCTAACTTTTACTACAACATGGGTTATTTGTAAAAGTGAGACTATATGTCACTGGAAATAGAAAAAAAAAAAAAAAAGAAACGCTGTGAGGTAGACTGGAGTGAAACTTGGCTAGTGGGAAATGACAGTCTATTATGGTTGTATAATGCTATGGTACTTTCTGTTATGAACTCCTTAGGAATGCAACAACATGGTGCAAGGAGAGAAGGGTGTCCCCAAACCAGCCTTGGGGAGAACCTGGCTTAGTGTGCCCCAGACCCGCCTCCTCCTCACCATGGAAAGAGGAGAAAGGGTCACCAGTCAAGCCAGCCCCATCAGCAGTCAAGCCAGCCCCATCAGCAGTAGAGCTGCCACTTTGGTCAAATCACAGAGACAGGTAAACAAACTCAAGATGCAGGTTTCCAGAGATGCTGAAGAAGCTTTTGGTGTGTGCAAGAATTTTACAAATACTCACACACAACCTTGAACATATTGATCTATGACACAAAGATTTTGTTGTTGTTGTTGTTGTTGTTGTTGTTGTTGTTGTTGTTGTTGTTGTTGTTGCTGTTGCTGTTGCTGTTGCTGTTGCTGTTGCTGTTGTTGTTGTTGTTGTTGTTGTTGTTGTTGTTGTTGTTGTTGTTGTTGTTGTTGTTGTTGTTGTTGTTGTTGTTGTTGTTGTTGTTGTTGTTGTTGTTGTTGTTGTTGTTGTTGTTGTTGTTGTTGTTGTTGTACTGTTTGAGGTACCCAATACTTAGTCTCCACAATATCAAGGTTTGATGGAATAAAGTGCACTCCAGTTATAACAAACACGGTTATAAATGAAATTCTGGTTACAAAGAAATAAAAATGCATTTTTAAGAAATTCTATGCTGGAGCTTGTAGTCGTTTGATAATGACACTGTGGTTTTTATTTGTTTGTTTGTTTCTTTTTTAGTGAATGGAAAAAGATTGACAGTCTGTGACAAATGTCCACAGATCACACCACTCAATAATCACATTAACCCTGATGCTGGAGTGGTTCTGGGTGGGGAAAAAAAAATGCTCTCTGATGTTGTATGTTATTTTCTTTCTTTTCAGGCTGTCAACACCTCTTGCCAAATAGCCATAGGAGATGAGGGTGTGAACGGCTGAGATTCACTCCATTTCACCCTCTGACATGGCCTTGGATACCTCTTGGCCACTCTGAGGAGGAGGAAGATTCGGACATCATCACCTTGCACCATCAGGCAGGATTCACCCCATTGCTGAGGTGCAGGCGTACAGGGTCACAGTGCTGGATGGCCGAAACATGATGCAGGTCTTTATCGCAGCTGATTGACAAATTGCCCTACATCGACATAAATAAGCAATGAATTGATCACTGTTTAAGCAGTAGTCGTGATAAAAGAAATCGTGGGCGTACATACTCGAGCAGGTTTCGAATCTATGACCTCCTGATCTCCAGACAGGCGTCATCTCTGCTAGACCATCGAGCTTCCGCCTGACAGCAAGGGCTGGTTCTAGAAGAATTTCACGAGTTTGAATGATGCAGGTCTGCCTGATGAGAGCGCAATCACTGTGTTACTCTTTTAGAGTACCTACATGTAGGGAGTAGCATCAACTTGGGTATTGACACCATTTTGTTTCACTGGTGCATCGTGGTGCACATTCATTATTGCCGATATTGTTAGCTTAGTCATGTTTTTTCTGTTAAACTTTTTCGCTTTTACCATCTGGTATATTGTAGCTTTATTTTCTTTCTTTTTTTAATTCTTTTTAAACATAGACAAACTACAACATAGACAAACTACATGTAATTTGAAAGGTCTTTTCAAGACAGATGCAATGATGCAGAGATGATTAAGGTTAGGCCAAGATGAATGAAGATATGCCTCTCAAGAGGATAGCAAAACTCCTGCACATGGTAAGGGGGACCTTAAAGCAGGGGGTTTGGTTGTGGTGGAGGGAGACTCAAGGTAACAGGCCTCAGTGCTCTGCAGGATAAGCTCTTGTACTTCAATTCTGTCCAGTTAATGCAACTTTTTTTTTTGTTCAAAAGAAAACTGTACAAGAAGGACATAACTTCTAAATGCAATACAAGACCTCTTTACTAAAAATGCAGCGGAAATATGTTTTACAACAAGTGTTCAATTCAAATATTGTCACCCCTATTAAATGTGATAAAATTTGCTCTTTTTCTGCTTCTTGAGAGGTCAGTGCCAAAGAAGGTCCATATGAGAATGATCTCGACATCAAATGTAATCCAGCGATACCAATTTTTGAATGTGTTGATGAGTATAAATCCCTGTACAAGATGAAATTTGAAGAGCCCGAGGGACATGTCTGCTCCCTTGAAGAGTGCAATGTGGGTGTGCCCGACCGAGTGCAAACGCTCCAAAAAGCGGCACTGCTGGGGACGGTGAGAAGCTTTATAAAAATACTAGGAGTCTAAAGTTCCAGGATGGAACTTGATATGATATTGATCTCCCAGGAGATTTTTTTGTTATGATAGAGATTATGTAGTAATATGACTGATGATGATGATGATAATGTTAATAATGATGATGATATTAATAACGATACAAATAACGATAACGATAACGTTAAATAAGCAGTCAATCTTATTAGAGAAATATCACAACAATAACATTGAATAAGCAGTCAATCTTAAGAGAAATATCAAGAAATATCCTCTGGTGCATTTACATTTAAGTATTTCTGCTCAACTGTGTTGGGGAATGGGGGGGGGGGACCTTGCTCCCTTAGGGCCCCACCCCATTTGTGTCTTTATATTTTGTTTTAATTTGTTGCTAAGTAAATGCCTGGGATTGTAACTGGTATACTGCAGCAGTATAATAACCTAAACAAATTACAAAATGTAGTTCTCTGTAAACCCCATAGCAAAAGTATGTGTAACATCAGTTAGGCCCCCCCCCCCCAAAAAAAAAAAAAAAAAAAAAAATGTTGTATGGCGTAACATGAGATTTTCAAATAGGGTCAGGCGGGCAGATTTTGTTTTTTTTTTCTTTCTTTTTTTGCTACCTGTATTTTACGTGTAAAACTCATATTTAACAAAACCCCATTCGATAGAGAGGGTCTGTTGCATCCAAAGTTTGTTATATCACCGGTTTAAAAGCAATAAATATTAAAAGAGAATCATATTTTGGACATGGAAAAACACCCTGGCCCCCCACTCAAACCCATAGGAGACCGCATGCGTGTTCCCGTTTTCAACGTCTATCTATGGAAGATTTGTCCCTAGAAATTTATGATAACGAAGGCCTCGCATGGAGAGAGAATACCATCTGTCCATATTTCATCAACTCATCAGATTCAAGTCTTGGACAAGCCTTCTTCTTGGTACGAAAGTCATTCAAGTCACGGAAGTCGCTAAACAGGTCTAGAACTTTCTTTATCCTTTCCAAGGTTGAATCGTGATTGGTGATGATCCAAAGTGCTTTCGTGAGAATCTGAAAAAACAAAATAATAAAGGACAATCAAGTCATTTTGTTGTCTCTTTTTTTTTGGGGGGGGGGTGGTGGATGTGGATTCAAGAAAACAAAAATGTGAAAAGTAAACAACAATCAACCACATTTCAATTTCAGATTTTAATCTATGCACTGTCCAAGTGCTGAGGAAAAATATTAATGAATTTTTAATGACACAAAATTTATTGGCCATTTCTACATTTTTTTATTTAGTTTTTGTCATTTGCCAAACGAAAAAATATATATAGACCATAGTAGACTAAACCAAAAAACAAAAAATAGAAAAAACAAATATAGATCTAGATCTAAATAGGAATCTACAGAGATGCCAACCTCTTGACACAAAAATCAGACTGAATATCCTAAAACATAAGATTTTTAAGAGGAAAATCAGATTTTAAAAAAATCATAACATCTTTGCCTATTGGCCCTGCACGCAGCTGCAGCGCCCGACGCACGATTATGTGCCACTGTGATCTCAAATTTGACTTCGGAAATAAATATGTGGCATGGGTCATGTACCCGACATGCCACCTACATAACAAATTATGTGACATGGGTCATGGGGGCTCCGAACCCCATGTCTACGGAAGATTTTTCAACAGACCCCCCTATCTATAGTTATGGAAAAATTTTCAACGGACTCCCTATCTACGGAAAAGACTAAAAAAAATACTGCTCTTGGAATGAATTTCTAGGGAAAATCTTCTGTAGATAGACGCTGAAAAAGTACCCCCTTTCCCTAGAATTTAGTATAAAATGGGAACGCAGATGCGGTCTCCTATAGACTCGAGTGGGGGCTGGGACTATCTAGAGTCTAGACCTATTTCAAGGCAGGTTTAACTTTAAATTTGAAGAAAAAAAAAATCACATAGGCCTACCTTCAGTATATATTCCGCTTCACTCGACGTTTGGAAGGCCAAGTTCTGGACATGCAACAGATCAACCAAACGATTGTGCAAGGTGTCGTACGCTGAAAGTCCACCATCAGCAATCCCAGAGCTACGTGCCTTCTTCTTGGGAAGAACAGAACTCGCCAATCTCGCTGGTGAAGCCATCAACACGGATAGAGCATTTTGTACTGGCGCGACCGGCACTTCTTCGCCTCCATCGTATTCGTAGTAGCAAACCATATACCAGTACCCCATATCCAACAGAATGGCACTTTGGTCGGACAGCAGGACATCTTTGAACGGACCTGTTTCCGCCTTCCCCACTTTAACAGCCGTCACGACATACCGGTCAGAATACGAACGAACAAATTCCTGGGCTAAATCCCCCAGCGCCGCAGACAAATTGATTCTCCGAATAATATTAAATGAAATCTTCGAACCGGACTTGCCCGTCGCCGACACGCTTACGTACTGCGTGGCCATTTTCCGACACCAGCTGTTGTTGTTGTTGTTTTTGATAATTCGCAAACCCGTATCACGCCCTCTCTCGGTAAAAACGATGTATTTCCTTTTTTTTTTTTTTTTTTTTTTTGTTGAAAAGTTCAGGGTCGGGGTTTTTTTTAGGGTCGGGCTGGTTACGCCAGTACAACAATTTTTTTTTTTTTTTTTTGGGGGGGGGCCTTATGTAACATCGGTTACTGACATGTTTACTGTTAAGTTTTCATAGAACACAAAAAAATTGACTAATGTTTCATTTCATTTGTGTATTTGTAATTGATGAACCAAGGTATGATTCCATATCAAACAAATCACTGTGAAAGGTTAGAATTATAAAATATCACAAAGCTATTCTCAATCTTGATTTTGCGTGTATAAACCCTATGGCAAATGTAAGCGTAACGTCAGTTACCGTCATGCCTTCAGTGAAATTGGCATGGTGCTAAAAGGAAATATCTAAAGCTCACATTAATTTGCACACCTGTTCCTAAGAACCTAGGTATATTGCCATATTAAACACATAAAGTTTACAAGTCTGGGACATGAGATCCTTCCATTTATATCTGCACCATAATTTGCCATGTCCTTTTTCCGTAACGTTAGTTACCGACACATTTTCACTTGCTATGTGATAAGAAATGCAGTTTGAGAGAAAAACTTCCCACCTATTCACTCTCATGAACTCGTTCATCACTGCTAATTACAAGCCCCAGGTGCTTTTATTCACAAAACTATAACATAAACAATTTCATGAAAATCCTTCTTCGTAATGTCAGTTACCGTGGAATTGCCCTGTGGCATTTAAGAGAGAAAAAAATATATGATGGTGGACTGCTGTTGGATCGCTAATCATCAATAAATCGTCTGGTGGCATTTCTGTTCCTTACTGGATTGTATCAGCAGGGTGTCGCATGAAGTCAGATGACATTGCATTCATGTCCATCAGTGATAGGTCCATCTGTGTTTCCTTACAAACAGAATGTGTGGAGAGGAACAGCAAATCTGAATATCAGTCTGAAATGCTTGTCGTGTATGCTCCTACACATAGTTTCTGCTTATCGATGTGATGTTAGCATGACTGAAACCTCTTTCCCCCTTTAATTACAAGTGTATGTTGCTTTTGGCTTTGTCTGACAAGAGTCTTGTCAAGCCTTTGAAGACACGCTTGTTGTGCACATGATTGACAGAGTCAAATTTTTGTTAGCTGCACATCTGGACCATATGGTTTTTAGCTCATTTAGAGCAACAAAGGTCTGGCTGTCTCCATCACTCGCAACTGTCGAATATTTCAGCCAATCTTTTGTTTCTGCCAGCTGAAACATAACCTTTGCTGCTTGCATTCATGTCAATGGCGGGACTGGACCCAGAGTATAGTGCTTGGCATTTGCTGCTGCATCATGTTGTTGTCGTTTGGTCTTGTTCCCTATTGCAGATTTCATTCCTCAGTCCCTGCATTTGGATAGAACTTCGACGTCTTCCTCTCTTGAAGGAAGGATTGTCCAGTGATTGTGATGTACGTCTCTGTTTCGACTGTGACGCAGGTGAGATTGGTCCTTCCCATCGTGGGTTGCTTCAGGTAACGGGTTATGCTCATCTCTTGCGGATCGACTGGTGAAATTCTGATCCTCCTACAAGCCAATAGTGTGGCCGTCTGTGCCTCCTTCCCCACTCTCTGTCTCACTCGCCCCATTCTCACTACCCGTAGCCACCTGCTCTTCATCCTCATTTTCTTGTTTCCGACTCCGCCAATCCTGCTGGCCGTGCTTTACCAAAGTAAATGATGTCATCCTTTCCTTGCCTCTCCATGTCTTCTCTCTCCATCTTCTCTTCTTTCTTCTCTTCTTTCCTGTCTTCTTTCCATCTGTCTGGTGAGCGATATCTTGTGTTCTGACTTGCCTTTATTGCTCCTTGTCCCTCATTGGGTGGCAGAATTAAACCGTCTGTATTCGGCTTCATTCCTCCTTGGGTGTTGCTTCGCGTAATGCCTGTTCAGATGACTTCACTGATCTGTCTCATAGTCGCAGGTCCGGCAGGCAAGTGTCAGTGTGGACTAATGAAGCAGAATAACTCTCCAATGTTGATTCTGCTTGTTTCTAAAGTACAAATGACTTTCAATTCTAAATTGCAAAAAATGACCGCTTATGACCTTTTCCGTGAAAGCGCTGGGGATTTTGGAGAGGTTTAGAAGCTTTGGCCCAGAAATTTTTGAAGCCGTCACTTGTGGGGGAGCTCTAGGTGCATCAGGAGTGTGTCACTTCATTTCTTTTCTTGTTTGGTTTTTAGGAAAGGTGGGCTTGTCTCTGTTGCACAATGCCTCTATCATAGTCTCTAGCTTCTCGAGTCTGCTTTCCAATGAGATCTGTGCTGGAGCACCTCCAGCAGTACTACTACTAGCACTAGTACCTGTACCTGTAGTTGAGCAACCTTTTGAGGTGGCACTACTTCCAGATTTCTCCGCAGAAAGTTTGGCTTTCGTCTTTTTTATGATTGGAGCAGCTGAACTGGCCTTCACCACACGTTGCACAGACTGTAACTTACGTTACGGCAGTACGAGACTGCACCGATTTCTCCACTTACACAGGCGTCCTCTCAATCGGGACCTTTTTCCCCCCATCTACTGGCCCCGCAGGGCTTTTGGTCAGTAAATCTTGTTCCATCCCTAAATAAATGAATTTTGGAAACAGCTCCGACAAATAACGAAAGGCGAATACCGAGACTCAAATATGATTAAAACTGAACTGTTGTGTCGCGCTCACGCGAGAAACGTTTCAACAATGCGCCATGTTGAAACGAACTGACTGCGCCTGCGCTAACGGGATCTCACATTAGATCGAACACATTTCTAATCCATTTCTGAAATGGATGGATTATTATTTGCCTGGTGTTGATACAGTATAGAAATAAAACATTCCTTCTAATAATGAAACATATCTTACTGTTCTTGCTAGCATAACTCTGGTAGCGCATTACACTCTCATATTATACCGAGCTTTCAATGAACGTGAGCCTGTTTGGAGTAAGCCTAGACATCTTGCCATACCTAGAATAAAAGACTGTAATTAGGAATAAAAAAACAATATTTAATTAGGAGGAGTAAGTTATACTACCGTAGTCTACATTACCTCTTTTGCTACTTCCAGATCAATCAGTGTCACCCACAAACATCACTATGAGCACAGACACAAACATGTCCAATAACATCACTATCAATCAATCAACAGCATACACAAGTCACATGCTAGCCTTTGCAAAACTATCAGCCTGCAACTATGCTACTCGTGTAGACAAACTAACAATAATTCTAAGTTGCTCAAGTATGTAACATTAAACTGGAACTTTAATAACAGAGTACCAACTCAGACTTTGATCTGAACAATATGTACACAACCAGAACAATTTGGTCGTCACCATGAAAGCCATAAATCAACTCAAGAATTACCTAGGTGTGTGACAGTGTGTGACCCCACAACAAAATACCAAGTGTCACCGCTTCATACAACACTGCCATGTTATACTAATCATTGTTGGCAATGTCCACACCATATCTGATACTGAGTGATAGAATATCTAAGTCCTCACAATTCATACCTCACTATCACATAGCGAATTTCTAAGTGTCACTTATAAACTAAGTTGTTTCAGTTTGTCCCATATACTGTTGAATATCAGTCTCTCAGTACTACTGCCCCCAAAAGATGTAAGTCAGTGCAATTTGTACCGCTTTATCAGGTGTCAAACTTTCTAAGTATCACCTCACATATCCCTTAAAAATGTCTAAGTTGGTGCAAATCGTACCTCACTATCAAGTGTCCAATTTCTAAGTGTCAGTACACTCACATCTTGAAAAATGTCTAAGTCGGTGCAATTTGTACCGCACTATCAGGTATCAAATTCCAAAGTATCAGTACATCCATCTCTTGAGGAAGTTAGAATTTGTACCACACTATCAAGTGTCAAATTTCCAAGTGTCAGTATGCTCATCTCTTGAAGATATCTAAGTCAGTGCAATTTGTACCACACTATCAAGTGTCGAATTTCTAATTGTTGATACGCGTATCTCTGGAAAAACTTCCAAGTTGGAGAAATTTGTACCTCACTATGCTGTATGCATTAGGTTTCAAATATCTAAGTACATGTACAGCTCTATATGTATGGTTCTACTCGTGGGTGTCACAGAAAGTATCTTGCAACACCATTCGTGTCTTTACCTCTCAGAACTCCGAGTACCTTCAATCTATACTGTACAGCCATAAGTATCACTTGCCTCTCAGAATTCTAAGTGCGGCTAGACTTCCATATGTACCCCCACCAAAAATGAAAAAAAAAAAAAATCTGAACACTTACTTCTACTTGTATGTATTTACATGTAGATTGGTTGATAGAAAATAGCAATTTATGAACTTATGAACTTATCAGGTATGGTCGTTTACTGCTTGGGAGGGTACAGTTCGGCTGGATCGGCAAGAAAGGTGGTGAACAGATTCTCTCCTCTGTGGTACTGTCGCCACATAAACTCGATGAGGTGAAGCCCCAGTTTTTCCTTGCGGGTGTATGTTTCGGAGAGTTGACGTTTGATTTGCCACCAAAGTCCTATGTTATTTGTGTGTTCTTTTGAAACTGGATCTACGAAGTGCAATGAATGGTTAACAGTAAGATGTTTGAATCCCTGCGTTCCAAGCTGATCATATGCTTTCCAGCAGCCGCTGATTATGGTAGTTCCTGGTTTGATGTACTTGAGGATTAGAGGCTCTAGTGTTGCTCGATCCCTCTTGTTGTCCGGTAATGCTACAAGGAAGAGTTCTTTGGTGTCCCTACAAATCCCCCGCAATACCCACTGCCCGTCAACTGATCGCCCCCTGTTGTACTTTCGCTCTCTAAATTTGGATTTGTCAATTTCAACCACTTTGCCCGGTCCTCCAATGGGGGAGTTGCACTGAAGCTTGTTGAGCACCGCCCACTGACACACCTCTCTGCAGTAATTGTAGTAGTCACTGACAGAGTCTGTGCTTGTTGTCACAACTCTTCTAGATGCTTTAGATCTGGAGCTACTTGAAGTTGACGGGATGTAGAAGGAGTCGTAGAAGGATTTGAAGGAGTGTCTACATCTGCTTCACTGTGCTGACTGTCTGCAGTAGATTCTCCAGACGAGATGGAACTTTGGTATACAGCTATTTGTGAATGAAACAGTAAACAAGTAGAAGACTGCATCGCAGACTGACGTTACTCTCGTTGAACCAAGTACCTTTCCTAATCGAAACCTGATTTTTCTTCTGCTTACACTGCCTCTTGTTACACTGGAACCGAGATTCAGCTTTCTTTCTTCCTCGACGCTGAACCTGAAAGTGTGAAAAAGAATAAGACAAGCAACAAATTAATTGTCTTTCATTACAAGTTGAGGAAAAGAACATGTAATAGTCGACATTGTTTTTATGCCTCCGCCACGAAGTGGTGCCGGAGGCATTATGTTTTCGGGTTGTCCGTCCGTCCGTACGTACGTCCGTCCGCTTTCGTTTACGCGATAACTTGAGTAATATTGACTGGAATTTTACCAAACTTGGTCCAAGTATAAAGTATGATGGGGCAATTAATTGATAAGATTTTGGGTGAAATCAGCCAAAGGTCAAAGGTCAAGGTCAAATCATGAAATTGCATCCGTTTACGCGATAACTCAAGACTGGATCGAGCAAATTTCACCAAACTTTGTCGGAGGATGATGTATGATGGGGCAATTACTTGATAAGTTTTTTACTGAAATCGGACAGAGGTCAAAGGTCAAAGATCAAGGTCAAATCCTAAGATTTATCTGTTTACGTGATAACTCAAAACTGGATGAAGCAGCTTTCACTAACTTGGTCCAAGGATGATGTATGATGGGACAATTAGTTGAGTAGATTTTAGTGACATCGGCAAGAGGTCAAAGGTCAAAAGGTCAAGGTCAAATGCTAAAAATGTTGCTATTTCCCTCATATCTATGCAATGCCCAAAGGTATTTTCTTGAAACTTAGTGTAGACATGTACTACTGCGTAAAGATTCTCCAAAGAGAGTTTCATGTCATAAGGTCAAAGGTCAAAAGGTCAAAGGTTAGGTGAAAATGTTGCAATATCACTTTTCTCTCAAATGGTTCAATGTATCTTCATGGAACTTGGTGCATACGCATGTACTGACTGGCAGGGATTATCTAGGGAATTGAGGGGTGGTGGGTCAATAGTCAGGGGGGTCAAAGGTCAAGGTCAACTCCTCAAAATTTTACTATTTCCCTCATATACTAGTATATGCAATGCTTGCATTATTAGTTTTAAAACTACATGCATTACCTAATGGAGATTCTCCAGGAAATTTCCAGCCAGAAGGTCAAAGGTCAAAGGTTAAGGGTCAAAGGATAGGTTTCAATGCCCCCCTCCCAAAAAAAAAAACCCAAAACTATTTTGTACTTTAATTACACTCTTTCTTCATACCTTGGAAATTACTCAATGCATAAACTTATAAAAGGGTCCGTCAGAAGTCAAATAAAAATCCCAATTCCCTATGTGTACCTGCACTCTTAGACAATTATAGCATACCCAGTTCAAGGAAAGTGAACATTCAAGATATTTCTGACAAACCTGTCATTTCAATATTTTGCCAGTTATGTGAAACTGTCATCACACATTGTGAAGACATTGTACTATACACCTATTGGAAGAATCATGCATTATGGCGGAGGCATCAGTAGCCATAGCAACATTTCTAGTTAACAATAAATTGAAAGTCTAAATATGACCTCAATTTTAACAGTTACTTCTTGGCCTACCTTGTAGACGTTATTAAGGTCACACTTGCAGGTGGGACACTTGACGCTGCTTGCAATTAGTACAAGTTCTTGGGCGTACTTTAGAGCGGAATCCTTGTCTTGAAGCTTCAGGGATAAACGATAAAAATTCACTCCCTGCACTTTACCATGCCCTTTAGCTGTTTTCTTGATAAAAACAGCATACAAGTAAATTGAACGTATATCACACCGAACTGTACCCTCCCAAGAAGTAGATAAACGTCCTGTAGTAGCCGACCGATCTGAACGAAAGCTGGTTTGCGTGTGACAGAAATTTCCACGCACATGTCTTCTGATATGAAACCTCGTTGCGCGCGCAATTAAGAATCCATACAGCTAACTCGTTACTACCTAACTCGCCCGAATTAAGTGAAATCGGCCATAACTAAAATACAAGTAAACCTGAATGGGAAGGCTAGTCGCCAATATGTGTAGAGTACAGGTTAACGATGAGGAGTTTATAGGCATTACAAGTGAATGTTTTGAGATGGCTTAATGGTCGCCCCCATTATATATAAGTGTCATTGGGTGACGTGCACCCTGCCCGGTGTATACTAGGGTGATGCGGACTCTGGTGTCCTAGGGTGATGTGGACTCCGGTGTCCTAGGGTTAGGGTTAGTGTTAGTGTTAGGGTAAATGGACACCGGTGTCCTAGGGTGATGCGGACTCTGGTGTCGAGTCTTAGGGTGACGCGGACTCCAGTGTCCTAGGGTTAGGGTCAGGGTTAGTGTTAGGGTAATATGGACGCAGGTGTCCTATGGTGACGCGGACTCAGGTGTCCTAGGGTTGGGGTCAGGGTTAGTGTTAGGGTAATATGGACGCCGGTGTCTTAGGGTGATGCGGACTCTGGTGTCGAGTCTTATGGTGACGCGGACTACGGTGTCCTAGGGTTAGTGCATTAGGGTGATGTGGACAGCAGTGTCCTAGAGTTTGGCGCATGTAAGCCCAATTTATCTATTTATTGTGTGAATAACACTCGCGTATTTAACATGTAGCCAAAAATAGAACACGTCCGAGGTCGGTCTGTGCTGGGCTGAAGCTTCATCTGTCGAGACTGCGCCTATTATGCTAAATACGACCATTATAATGTGGAAAACTGAACAGCGCCCTCTACGATAGACTGTGGTATAGATAGATTGTACATATATCACAAATTACCGTCAGCTCGCAACTTTCCGTGCAGCACGATCGTGAGCGTATTGGGCTCGTATACTCACAATAGTGGGTTCGAGTCCCAGACTGGTTGATTGCCATGTTTGACAAAATGTTTCATTTATATCTTCATCGTGTTTGTCTCTTTACAGGAATAGATTGGCATCGGACGTCACAGATCAGTGCAAGGGAGAACACAGGAGAAATTTGCAGGAGAGAGAGAGATGGAAGGAAAGAGAGGAAGATAGAGGAGAGAGAGAGTGGAAGAGAGAGAATGAAGGAAATGAAATAGAAATCACTTTTTTTTTTTCCGCGACATTTTTTTTTCTTTGAGAATATACCCCCCAAAAAATTACCATGCCCCATTTTTTACTCAACCCCCATCAAAATTATCACCCTCTTTTAGAATGTCAACCTAGAGCTGTTTTCACGCAATTTCAGTGAGGGTACTTATCGATCACGCAATTTGGGCGGGGGGTACATATCGAACACTGAGCGGGGGGTACATATGGAAGTCTTCCCTAAGTGCCTTCAATACATACCACACTTGCGTGAGTAACATCCAAATCTCACTGTATGATAGCTGTAATTACAAGATGAGTCGGGGGGGGGGGGGGGGGGGGGTAAGGGATTGGGATATTAGGTAGGTTGTCGGACAACGACATATTGTGTGTTTCATTAGAACCGTATCTGGGCAATTACCCCCAGAGGGCAATTACCGCCCGGCCAAATACTGGTTAGTGGTAAGGTTAGAGTAAAGATTAGGGTTAGGGTTAGGTTTAGGGTTAGGAGTTAGGGTTAGGGTTAGGGTTAGGTTCAGGATTAGGATTAGGATTAGGGCCAGGGGAAGGGTGCGGGGTAATTGCCCAGGGGGTAATTGCCCTAGACCCGACTTCTATTCCACACAAGTCTAGGCTTATGGACCTTTTTTTTTCTAACAACTAACAAAAGCTTAACCTGTACCAGGCATCCCCTATGCCTATCCTACTCGCTCTTCTTAAATACATGTCTACCGACCCAGTAACTGGCCAAGTTACTTTCCTCTTTCTTCCTAATAACTCCTAATCCATCCTCCTCTCAGGGAAACAAACAAAACACGGAACCACCCCAGGCTGCTCACATCACTCACTGTGTCGGTGACTGTGGCCCTACTCACCCACGTCTGTGTGCATACTCTGGCCTCGAGCATAAACTCCCAGGTATCACTACCAAGGCAAACTTTATAACTTACTGTCTTCAGGTCTTGAGTAGCCAACATTCCCAAGCCTCGGCCCTTGCTGTCTGTAAGACTAACTAACAACACATCTCTACCTTCAACAGTTATGGACTCAAAAAAATATCCTTGGATATTCAGAATTATAATAACTTCTAATATTCTCACTCTTATACTTTGTATATTTGGAAATGCCTTATTCACTATAACAACCAAAAAGTATCACCTTGGAGTACACCATTACCTGGGAACCAAGCCTAATCAGGCTATTTCTACAAAGTTATCAATCAGTAAGCACCAATATTCCTCAACTTAGAATACTTCCCCATTTACCAACCTTGACACACTCTTTTGTTGTTGTTTATGAGACACACTCTGGTTCTCATGAAAAGGTACCTTCAGCCTACATTCTAACCACAAATTTTACCAAACTGTATAATAATCCATAAGTCTGTGAACTATCTGAAGTTCAAATTTAACATTTTCCTCAGAATCTAAGTAATGATTGATTTCGTAGGCCGATTGTCAAACAAAGGTCGTTCAATTTTCTCTCATTTTTGTCAATCCTACGAAAGTATTACACCGAAATCCCTTGGTTCCAAATGTAATTTTGGCTTGTCATTTTCTTGTTGCTGGGCTGCATGGTGCCTGTAAAGTATTTAATAAAAGTTACACAAACAAGTGAAATACATTGTGCTCTCATGGTTTTCCTTGTAATACAACTAGATGCAATCATAATCAATGACATGACACTTTCAACTTATTATCAAATATTCTGAAAGCAATAAAAGCATTTTAATAATGAATTTCTACTTAACAACATATTGCATCAAACATTCTGAATGTGATATAAATATTCATACGTTTTTAACATCCTAATATTATTACCCTGAACTTTCTATTAAATAAAAGTTAAAACTCCGTCTATATTCTAACCTTTATCTAGTCTATCAGTAGTTGAGAGAGAGAGAGAAATAGAGGTTTACATCAGCATTTCCTAATTCTTCATACTAGTTGATAAAGACATATAACTATATGAGTAGAGAGAGAGAAAAAAAGAAAATCTATCAGCACATCTTATATCACTACTGGTCGGAGAGACAATTGGTACAGGCTAGACTGAAGACTTGGCCGCATTATCTATAGTCAGTCACGCTACAGACACGACCTAAACCAAGTCTTTATTTGAACCAGAAGCTAAAAAAAAAAAAGGTTTCACCGAAACATTAAAAAAAAAAAGATTTCACCTCAACCAACATTGCCTCTGAACACCGACAAAGAGAGACAAAGAGAAAGAGAGCAGTGTCTACACAGACACTTTTGACAATTTAAAAAATAAAACCATCTATTCTATCCCTAAAGTCTACTCACTCTGAGAAGATGCGTCAAACTATTTAGGGGCAAGAAGCTAGGAGAGGAGCTGAAATTGCAATACGGCTGTTAGATACAGATCAGGTCAAAGTGCAAGTGAAAGTTTTGACCCTTCACTTTTGTCAAGCTTACCCGACGGCAAGTTCCTTGCCGTCAGCCTTACTAATGCTAAAAGCTTATTGGTTGAAATGCATAGCTATAATGAGCTTTGATTGGTTAATATTTTTTACACTTTCACTTCAGCTGCAGAACTGACTAATTAGAGTTCAATAATTAAGTGGGAGATTTAATCCAGTGGATCCTGCAATTGCAGTTTCACTCCTCAAAATACACATTTTAAAAACATTTCTAGCGTATAAATTTCCTCATTTGACGCCACATTCACTAAGCATTTCTTGATTCTTGATGCTTGTAACAAAAACATGTTCCATAACATTGCAGTCGCAATGATTATAAGCCTACAAGGCAAAACATCCAGGGTACGCTCTATGCAAATGAGCTGTAACGGGGCAGGGCTATGTTACAATATCAGTACCCCTTTTGCTCACCCTTGCCTCAAGTCACTCATCCCTTTTCTACTAACTGTGATTGGCTGAGAGTTTTTGCGGACAGAGCGGTGATTGGCTAGTAGTAAAGTAGCATGCCGCCAAAAAGAGACTTGGTTAACCAATCAGACTCTGAAGAAGTGATTGACATTTGGATCCCTCTGAAGTTCAGTTTGTGACAAAAGAGGCTAATTTACGTCCACTTTGGTAATGAAATCTGCAATTCTGTGTGTTTCTTGCACTTGACAGAGATATATCAAACCTCTTCATGTGGCATCAAACCATCAAACCTCTTTTATGTGGCATACATACAACTGTATTAGTGTACAACCTGTAAATGGAGTAAAAAAAAAAAATATGGGGGTGGGGGTACCACTGTCACAATATATTGAACCTGTAGTAAAATCATAATGACTTTCTGAATGATGAAATAGTAATGAAGATATCCTATCTAGCAATCCTAACCTGTTCCTATTGAATTGAAGTAAATTTCTTACCTTAAACATGGCCTTCAAGTTTTTGGTAACGAAAATATTGCAGAAATGATCGGAGTGATTTTTCAAGATCGCTAACATTAAAGACTGTTGTCAGAACAGTCCCATTTAATCATAATTTATGCAATAAGCTTGGAACAGCAAATTCTAGTGTATTGAACATATATGCATCACTAGTCTTTCTCTAAGACTTAATAGATTTCAAACCAGGCAATCAGCAAAATAAGCATAACATCTGTACAATAACTTGTGTGATGCCGTCAAGAGAGATCGTACTGTAACTGAAATCCCAAAACCTTGCTGCCACCACGTGTCGAGAGAGGAACAGGACCTCATTTAAATGGTCTCATTTTCCATGTGTAATTTAAAGAATAACGTGGGCAGAAGTGTGTTGTGTGAGGACCTGGCACCATGCGAGTACATTGCTGAACCTTCGCACTTCCAACCTGAGGTCGAGCTACTACCAAACCATGATTGCCTGAGTTTCATGTTAGAGTTGTAGGTAGTGTAGGGTCTAAGTGTCTTCAGTCACTCCTAAGTCCTGTAGCAACTCATTGTTTAGCCTGAATGACCACATCAACCTTCACACTGTCCATTCCATTCATCCACACAACCACATCACCACTAGTAACCCTTATCGTTTCGTGTGTAGTGTGATAACAGTTTACTTCTCTGTCAAGCTTCGATGCTGAGTAAGTAATCCGTGGTCCACTATTATCAAACTGCCTACTTATTTAATGTTTCACTACCACAGTCCACGCCCTCAATTAGATACTTGAAATCACTGCAATTCTATGATGATTTTGCTGTAGACTTCTATTGAGCTTCACAACTATACTAACATCCTACATGTATTAGATCTCTGTGTATGATGATAGGGTATGATTTTCACGCCATACTATACATGTCATTCTGTTTATGAATAACCATAGTATGTATAGACGTGTGTGTATCCAGTACTTATAACCACACATAGCACTAGCAATAGCACTTGTCGTTATTAGCCACGTTCTATCACTCGCGATCATCACTTGCCGTTTATCACATGCCATCAAGACATGCCAATCACCACACGCCATTAACGTGGGCCATCTTTCCCATGCCATTTAGACACGTCAGTCACTGCATGCCAGTAACTTGTAAGTTGTACCATCTTATCACATGCTATCAAGACATGTCACTGGCCACATGCTCCTAACTTGTGCTATCTGTCCTATGCCATCAACATGGCAGCTCACCACATGTCGCCAAGACATGCCATTTATCACTTGTCACTAGCACTCATCATTCACCTCGTGCCATCCTTACCAACACGATATCACAAGCCCCATCTTAAAATTATTCTATAATCGTCGGTATCTGTACTGTAGGACTGTAAGTAACACAAATTTCAGCCTCGAGTAACGTTTGTATAGTCAAGTATCCTATTACAGAACGCCTACATTGTCAGTGGAAGCCTGTGAAACGACTCGTATCTGGATATGCATTCATTGCACTACGCGCTGTTAACTCACAAGGGAAGCCAGTGCAGAAAATTGCTAAACTGCAGCAAAAAATTTTAGTAATAATTGTTAAAATTTAGATGTTAGTTATAGCTACACTCATAACATTGACCGAATATACAATGCATAAATTTCCCCATATAGAGGGCGCATGTTTGATAATACAATACAATTTTCGTCAGTAAAAAGAGACGGCTTTTGTGGAAGGGTTATTTGAACCATGGATTTTGTTTAGTGCATGGTGTGGTTTCCAAGTAATAAAATTTCGATGTTCGTTATTCTACACTAATAACATTAACCGAAAATACAATGCGTAAATTTCCCCATACAGAGGGTGCACGTTCGATAATACAATACGATTTGCGTCGGTAAAAAGAGACGGCTTTTGTGGAAGGGTTATTTGAAATAGCGATTTTGTTTAGTGCGTCGTGTAGTTTTCAAGTAATACCGTTACAGCTAAACTCATCAGCATTTCAATTATCTACTTGGAGATCTTTAGCTAAATTAATATATACTGTTGCCCGTTTGGAGAAATTAAATAAAAATCGAAATGGGATACACCTCCATACATTTATTCAACGGCCATGCAATGGCCTGAAAACGTATTTACAATGCAGAACCATCACTTGCTGGCAGACTCACTTACCAACCCATCTATTGCTGTAGCAAGATACTAACTCTCAAAAGAAGCCTAAAAAACTATTGTATGTGCACACCTTAGCAGAGTAGTAGTACTCATTGTAGTACTACTTGTTCAACAGATGCTACCTATCAATAGCCTTATACTTGCACTAAGGATTTGTTCTATTACACACCTGTTACTTTATCCCCTACAATTATTTTAAATGCATGTCACTTTTACTACTAGTATGACCTTGATACAACAGATTCCCAAATTTTTAAGAACATGTTGGCATTATTTTTGGCAGTATACAATCTGTCCAAATGAACTCTTCCAAGGCAAAAGCTTTCATCGTCCATGTGACCACCTCGTCTGCCACATTGAGACCCCGTCCTAGTCTACTAACAGGCCTGCCTGGCCAAGGCATCCTTTATCATAATTATAATCGTTGCACAAACCATTCCTTGTCACCTCTCCCGGCTCAAATAAGAATAAACCGTCAACCGAAGTAGCACCGCTCAACTGGTATCCCATGTAACATGCAACCACTCAGTTCGTTGGTAGTCATGCCATAACCATACCGTCCATCTGCCCCGCATTACACCCTAGCTTCGAGCGTTGAAAGACCATGATACACTCCTAAGGTCATATGCCAATATGAAAACTGTCAACCTCTTCAGGTTTCACTTTAGCTACAAACATGTCGACTTGTTTGCCACTCATTCCTAACTGACCAAAGATCTTGCCCAATATGACTCCAAACCAGTTTCTAGTTATTATACTTTTATGGCGACCTGTATTCCATGCAGTAAACCGTGGTAGAAATAAGGGGGGGGGGGGGATATCTAATTCCAAAATGGGGGGTGGGGGTGGTCATTGCTAACTTCATCAACTGCCATAGTCTGCGCCCACTGCCCTCTGCCACAACACGGCAGGTGATCTCAACATGCCTTGTTCAGGCTAGAGATGCATTCTATGACTGTTGTTGGCATTCCCTGTTCAGGATACTATGTCAAATCTGCCAAAGCATTCCCTTTTCACCATGGTGGTCGTCTTATGGATAAACCGTGACAGCTACAGTATACTTACTAGTATACTGACATGAAACATCAATTGCTAACTTACGTTATTTTTACCGATCAGTCACATGCCCCCCGGCCTATGTTGTATATCGGTCAACGTCGGTCTCTTATATTACTTTTTCCTGTTACTCTTATGGTCTCGGGACTCTCTTGTGTGTGAGTGATCATCACCCTCTGCCCAACCTCGGAGTGTAACAGAGTTGTAGCCTGATCTGTTCCCGTATTGTTCACGTAGCAAGGAACTATTTTCCCCTTCCTCGTTTGCAAGGTATACGATACCGACCAAGAATTTGTTATCGCCTCCCCTTCTTGTTCGTTCTTCAAATCTTTCAACAATGTAGATTTTGCTCGGAGTTGACATCTTGAAAGGCTCATATTAGGTGCACTGTGTCCACTATTTATAGACCTAAGATTTGAGAGGAACCAACTTCTCCAATGATTGACAGGTATCAAAATGTCTTTTTGACGCTCACGTCTTTTTCAGAAATATGCAAGGGCAAAAACAACAAGAAAGCAAAACAAAACAAAGAATATGAACGACACTCTTCTGACATATTTTATTTTTTTTACTTGTGTTTTTAACTTGCACATTTTCAATACTTCACCTTTTTGAAAAGAATGTTATGTAAATCACTTTGAGAGATACATGTACATACCACGCAATGCAGATGTATCCTGACTTTCATCTATTTTAAGTAGTATAACCACCACTTTGGTATAAAAAAGAAAACAATCTGACAATGTGCCCTGGTCCTTGACTTATACTATATTGCCCGCAAAATCGTGCACCCCTTTATCGGGCACCCTTTAATCGGACACTCCTCTTAATTAAGGTATATGTAAATAATGATATTTAAAAAAAAAAACAGTTCTGATTCATATTACACATTTTAATGTACGGAATAACCGTGTATACATTTCCATTAAACGGGTAGAAAATTTTCATGGAAACTTGATCTATACTCATTGTTTTTGTCACAAAATCTTGATGTGTATGAATATTATGAAATTTGTAAATGCCAAGAGGTAATAAACGGTAACGGTTGTTGTTTTAACATGTTATGTGTACTTAACATTTTATTTAACATTATTTGACCATTAATTCAAAAAAGTTATTTTCACCAAAATTTCAGATACAAGGTCTTGTCACCCCAGCGACAGTTTGTTTGTTTGTTTGCTTGTTTTTCCAATATTGTGGTCACTCAATCAATGCTCATGCTTTATTGCTTAGTTTTCATCCAACAATCCCCATAAGGTGTGGGCGTGGGATGACCAAAGCCTAAATCATAGAACAAACCATGCAAGGGATCCATCTGAATCACACTGTCGTACGGATAGGGCTCTGATTGGACAAGGAGCTCCGATGAGTGAAAGTGATTTGTGCTGACGTTTGTGACGTCATCTGCCCAGTGTCCCCGAATGATGTCGTTGCCATTACTAGTATTATTAGAAGTAGATTTCTTATGGCGCCTTCCATGCTCCTTAGAAGGCGCCATGCATTTCTTGCCAGCTTTGAACAGTTGGAAGTCCACTTTCCTTCTGCACGAACGAGAGGTCTTGTTCTTTTGATTGTTCTACATCGCTTTCTCGTGAGCGAGAATTATTCTGAGATTCCTGCAGAGTACCACCCCAGAAGCTTGCTTTGTATGAATACAACAAAGTTGGTATCCATCTCACTCTTCTTAGCTTGTTCTCCCAAACTATCCTTCTCTGTGGATTTGAAGGGAACCTTCACATATTTAAGTTAAAGGCATAATTTACCACAACAACCACTGTAAAAATTTGAATCTGTATAATCAATGTTTAGTATTGTTAAATATGCAAAATATGAACAATAGTTACAATAACATTGTTTCTAGACTAAACCGTCTACAGTTATGGTTTAATGAGAAAAAGAGTGATACCTCCCTACATTTTAGGTTTTATTGCAAAATTTTTATATGATAGGATGTTTTGTGATACAACTGACCTAAACATATGCATCAAATGTGATAACTCTAAATTTTTAAAATCAATGCTCCCAAAAAGGTGAACTGTACCTTTAATGTCCATCAGAAGAATGCAGTGTGAAAGAAAGTGGCACCTTCTGTCACATGATCCCAAAGTTCTAGTTCTTTCTATGTTGCTACTCTCTTTATGTAGGTACTCTAATCCAAACGAGGGCACCATCGCAGTGTTACTTTGTGGAAGAGGTGATAGTCTCAACCAATAGGCCTAATTCATGTCTCACAACAAGTTGATGAATCAACAAGAATGTGAATGTCGCTGTGACTGGAGTGTACAAATACTTCCGCTTGGCTGGCATGAGAAGACTAAATATTGGGTTTCTTTTGAACAAGTCAGTTAGATTACCCATGGAGCCCCTGAAGATGGCATATATCACATGTATTCCAAAATTAGCACTTGATACATTAGCACCTCAGACTCCTGTTACCTCATCAGCTGGAATGTGGTCACTGGTGCCTCCTGAAAAATCTTTAACTCTTTATTATTTTGTCTCATCAAATGCATGTTTGTAATCTATCAATAAAGTGATGACCTCCAGTAAACTTGTTGAAAAGAAAAAAGAGAAAAATCAAGAGGGAGTGCAAATATGCATATCCAACTTGTGGGGCTTCCAGAGTGAACAGAGAAGTTTGCTCAATTTAGCTTAGAAGTGTAATGCTTCAGAAATTATGGTTTAATGAGAACATGAAGCATTTTGATTTGGGCCACAAAAGTCAAAACATCTACCTTATGATGTAGTGTTTTAATTTGCTGCTTCTAATTGTTACGATGATACATGTACCTCTGTAATTGAATGAGAAAATCTGTCCATGAAAATAAATGCGCTACAGACATCAATCCAACTGTGTTCTTGTTTGTTTGCTCTGTCAGTCAAGAATAGTAATATATCTCTATGATGATACAGTCATGTATATCTTTGGGTGTACTCAGCACGAAGTGACATGATGCTCACGATTGAATAGTCTCAGAATTTTGTCATTCAGATTTATGTAAACAACTTCAACTGATCGGTTTTGCGTATATCTCATGTAGGTTTGTGTACATGGCTGCCTGTGACTGTAACTACTCAGTCACCATTCAAGGAAAGTGGTTGCCATTTCTGTACTAAATTCAAGAATCCATTTGGACCACATCAGTTGATGTCTGAGGTGATTTTTAAAACAAAGAAATAGTGTATGGTCTTGTGTAATGGAACAAGATTTTGCACTTGGTGAAAGATGAAGCACAATATTCAACCCGGCTTTGCCTCATTGAATAGAGCGCCTCTATCTTTCACCTTGAGTGAAATCTTGTACCATCGCACTCATGACCATTCACTATTTGTATAATCGTGAATGGTTTAATACAACTGCAATACAAAACAAGCATTGACATCAAAGAAAAGAGTGAAGTACACACAATGAAAAGAAATGACGTCATATCACAGAGGATCAAGACACAAACTGTTCCCTCACATTACATAGTATTGTGGAAATAATGAAGAATATCAAAATTCATTTTCATGTACTGAAATATTTCATTTATTCATCTCAATCATGTACAGTATATACATATTTATTACAACTGAAGTACTATGCTCCATTCAAGGTGAACATACATGAAAATAATAATACAGGCTTTGAATACATAAACAGAATATGTGAACCATCTACCCCTGTAAAGTGCCCCCCCCCCCCCCTCCCAAGTTTTTGTGGTGGGTGGGAGAAAATGGATTGACTGTTCAGTCTCTTCTCTAGCCACTGACTATTCCACCACACCGGTTACACTTCTTGTGGAATTTTCTTGTGGAATATGTGGACTCTCAGAAATATTGCACAGCAAAATCACAAGTGACGTGTCTACAATGATATACAGAAACACCTAGAATTTACAGTTCCCTCAGGGACCAATTATCAACCATGAAAGTTTGACTTCTGTACATAACATAAAGGAAATTCTTCAAGGAGATGACACAAGAGCATCTCTTTACAGATTTCGACAGTCGTGATATTTCAAATTCTCTCTGATGTACCGGGGATGGTAGGTGAATATTTTGTCTTCTGCAATTTAAGGGTTTACTTGACATGAAGACAAAAATCACTCCAATCATAATAACTTTTGGATATATTTTATTGCATTGTCATACATTGTATGTGCAGTGGGGCTACATTTAGTAGTTGTACAAATTACAAGTGAATCCTGTTGTATTTATGTCCTCATGAAAGGTAGTTTTTCTTTCATTTTATCAAAATTTCGAATTTGGCATCATACACACTAGTAATACTTTTTGGGATCTGAATGTTTATTTTGTTGCATCAAAATTTTATAGTAATCACATTCATTGGAAAGTACACTGGAGTGTCGTGTACAAACATACAAGCACAAGAGAACTGTTGAAATGCTTACACACCTCCCTGAGCATGTGCTACATCTTTCTAGCTAGAAGAATATCCCCTTTAAAGATCGAATACCTTTGCCCACAAAGACATTGAGATTATACTCACTGAGTTTAATGAAGCAACTTGATCAAACTGGCGCCTTTCCACACACACTGACATAGCATGGTGCTCTAAATGAACATGCTAATCTTGCTGCAGTTGTAAAAGCTTGAACACAAAATACAAATTAAAACATTAATCGAATGCACAGAAGGAATTCAACTTGGCGATGAAACTACACAATGGCTAAAAGACATCATTATGTCATCTGGGATTTTACGTGATCCTTTGCAGTAGGTTGTCCTAATCTATGAATCCTTTATCAGGGTTGGGTACCAGACCTGCCAACTAGTACTTTGGTTGTATATCGTATGATAATTTTCAGAAAATATGACCATACGGTTTCTCCTCCGAGAATACCATTTAGCAGGAAATTATGAAAAAATATACCAGGCCTGAGAGGCTGGGGTTAAAACTACAATGTATGTGCATGAGGTGACTTCAATAGGACTATTTTCTGAGAGGCACAACCCTGAAGAAAATAGTGCTATTGAAGTCACCGAATGCACATAGTTTCAACAGGGTGCCTTGAAGAATGGCCTGGTATACTGGTATTTAATTGTTTTATATCCCTCATAATGAATTCAAGATTAATTGACGGCTGGTATTTTGTAATTCAGCCTTTAGGGCATCTTCCTTGCTTCACTCTTTTTGACAAGTCATTCACAGTCAATCATGCTTGGCAGGACAGTGTGTGCATGTATTATCAAGAGACAACTGTAAGCTCAGTCGCTAAGTACTGTAGACTGTACACTGTACACTAGTAAACGTGTGCCATCTGTGAACTCGGTACCCGCTACCACTGCGCATACGGTCCGTACGTACACAATGCGTGCAATACGCCTACAACATGGTCTTGATGGTGAGCTATTATTACAAAGCAACAGTGCGTAACTAGCACCAGCAATTTAAAGATTGTTTTCTAGTCTCACCTAAATTTCTATCTTTTTCTAGCTGTTTATACATAGATATGGACTATCCTCCGCTGCTAAAATGTGAGCAGATTACATACAATGTAAATATGGGTAAATTCTATCAAAAGATAGGTTCTAGAATGTAGCCAATTGGAGACGCATATTCAAGTCATGTGATCGTGTAATTATTTTATGCAACAGCACCGGCGCTTGGTGCAGCGCATCCCCAAGCTAATACACGTATGATACTAGTATGTGATTTCGCATGTTCATTTCAGGCAATATGTGTACGGTATATATGCAACAACTGGCACACGATTGCTGATAGTACAGCGCTTGATTGTACATTTAAGTTGTACTTTGGACTTCATTTCAATAACATTATCAGACCATCGCAACCCAAGTAACTAAAATGGCTGCCTCCATGAAAGAAGCCGGTCCACAGTTTCAGCTGCTTTCTAAGCAGGAATTGAAAGATTTGGTTGACGGGTCTGACTTTGATAGCACCAAGAGGACTATAAAATTCTATTGTTCAAAGCTAGAAAGCTTTGCTGAATTTACTGGTAGGTCCTACAGATTTGGAGAACATTTCTGAAGAAAGTGTGGACAATTTCTCATCTTTTTACGCCAGCGTGTGCAAAGAAGACGGCTCAAAACTTTTCCAAGCAGTCCACATAATCAGTCCGATATGCAGAGCAACAATATTTTCTCAATGAATGTGAATTCGATATCTGCGATAAACGAGAAATTTCTGAAGAGCACCAAAGTCTACCGAATGGTTCTAGTGAAGCTGAAAAAAAGAAGGAAAAGTTACAATGTATAACACAAACCCATTATTGCATCTTCCGATATAGAGAGAATCCAACCATCTGATCAGTTGGGTTGTAATAATCCAAATGTTTACAGAACTAGGTTTTTGTGGACATAATGACCTTTTTTTTTTTGTAAAAGATGTCGCAAAAACTTCTGTTTAATGAATGACCAAGAACAACAGGGAAGATAAGGATGAATATTCAAACAGTGGGATTATGTATGAAATGCATAACTCTGAAAGGTGCCCTGTGAATTCCTTTCTCCTTTAGATCTCAAAACTGAACCAAAATGTCAATTTCTTTGGCGACGACCTGAAGAAATCTTTAACAATGGACTAGGAAGAAGAATCATGGTATTGCAATGTGCCAGTTGGGGTGAATGGCATTGCCAGGAAAAAAATGAAGAAAATATTAAACCAAAAATGCAGGCTGCACCCAACTCGAAATTAACCACTGTATCCACGCAACATGCATTAACATGCCGGACAGTGCAGGCTTCCAATCCCCTGACATCATGACAGTGAGTGGACATCGTAGTGAAAGCTCTCTGAAGAACTAAAGCAGAACAAGTTGTGCACGATAGTGTGAAATGTCAATGCAGTAGAGAATCTCTACCATTCCTCAAACTCAAAAAATTCAAATCGTCACAAGGATCTTAAAGGCGAGAAAAAAACTCTGTGGAACTGCCAGCAGAAGAATCTCAAAGCATCAGGTTTAACTTGTCTCCCTCTACAAATTTAATTTGTAGAGGGAGACAAGTTGAAGAAAATTACACCTAAACCTTCATCCCTCTGAATATCTTTCAATCTCAGAGCATGTTTGTACATGTTGGCTGTCACTGGAGTTAGCACTGGAAATGTTGCTTAAGCAGTGGGAAACTCTTGGCTGCTCTACTTTGGGAACGAAGCTGGTATTAAAATACATGTAGATCAGAAAAGAGGGGTCAAGACGGCACACTGTCTAGGCTCTGAGAAAGAGAAAGGCGGACCTCCGAGACCCATCAGAGTGCGCCATACTACACGTCGAGCCCGCAATGCAGTGTATGACGAAAGACAGAACCTGCGTGGCATGACTTGGAATGCGGGAGGACCAAAAGGTCTTCATCATTGAAAACCTGACAACCACCAGGCAGCAGCTACTGGTGAAGGCTAGCACAGAGAGAGGAAGTGTGCTGGACACCGGTACCTCTGGACCTCCAACACTAGAATCCTGGTCAGGAAAAAAATGCTGACTCTCTTCCCATTGCCATCTACAGAGGGGAGAATCTGTTAAAGATCAAGGAGGTCAATTGAATCTTTGCTTGACATTGATAAATGTAATCATGGTTTACATCCATAAAATGTGAATATGTTAAGCTGGTTTCACCAAGCTTTAAGAACGATTTAGTCAAAAGATTTACATCAGTAAATCATTTTAATCTATGCCCAGACAATCTACTTAATTGTCCATGTGAAATGGGTTCAACTGATTCCCACTGATCAGTTACTAGCCATCCCCTTTATGTTAACTTCTAGTGAACCAGAGAGACGGTACCCAAAAACAAAAAGGAGAACCCCTAATTTCTTTTATTAAGCTTTGTAGTATTTCATTTCTTTTCCTAAATTCCAGATGAAGGGACGAGGCTCAAGCCGATACAATAGGCAAAGGCAGGACCCCTACGTCTGCAGGCGCTGTGAAAAGACGTACACTGAAAGGAGGGGGCTGGATTTTCACCTGAGGAGGGAGCACGGTGTCAACAAAGTCCGGGAGTTTGCCTGCAAACAGTGCAACTACCATGGGAGCAAACAGTATAAGCGGCAAGGCACATCAGACATTCATACAGGAAACCACCTGCTTCCACACCAAGCCAGATGAAAGTCAGCCTGCAATCCAGGTGACTTTGGAGAAGATGCTGCTGCCGCCTGAGCCAGCACGAGCCCATTCCCCAGTCTGGCACTATGGCATTGTGGGATTTTTCTTTTTCCTGGGTGAACTTGGTGTTCACTCTTGACTATCGACTGTACATTATTGATTTGTTCTATTTTGATCTGAATCATGCACTGTGCTCTACACATGTGGAGCACGCACAGCAAGTCACCACTCGACTCACCTGCTGGCAGCTTACAGCGAGCAGAAAAGGGCAGTTTCTTCTATTGCCACTACTTTTACTGCCGAAATACTCGGCTTTGTCACCACACATTATTCAGCGAGACACAGGTTGTGTATTGGAATATAAACAGACTTTCTTCCATATGAATGTTGGTGTTGCATTGAGTAAGTGTTTGACAGTCGTTAAAATCGTGACATCGCTAGACAGACATTACAGACATTAGTAATTTACGCGCCCGTACATAACTAATGTATGTATTGTCTGGACGACACGGACAAGCAGGCCCGAGGTGTCGTGGGGTGGAGGCTGGATCCATCCCAACAGAGAGAAACTAAGCCCTACACTGAACTGACCGCCCATGGAGTGCAACCACCTGTGAACGTTACAAGCATCCCCATCCTCTTGGGCACCGACCTACCAGCATACCGCCAAGTGACCAAGTTGACGGGTAGTACGTGAGGTGAATGGGCATTTCGGCTATTTGACAACAAACCATTAGTTTTCGTGAGGCCTGTAGTAACATAAAGACAGGCAGCCAAAGGAAGAGATGCGTTGTCTGACAAGAACTCCAGGGATACTAGTAAGACACCCTGAGAATAAGACAAATATGCCAAAGCCAGTAGTAATATCGGGCAGCAATTCTTAGATTCACTAGGATTTCTATCAATAATGTTGCATCTCTGTGGAGACAAGACAAGGACATGGGACTTGGGTCAGATTCAGCAACAAGACCAGATAGAGCTGGGACACAAACTAGCATCAAGGACGCTCTTCCCCCTCGCCAATCAGTTCGTACTTCGAGGATGCTAAATCGTCTCAAATTGTAACCCCCCCCCCCAAAAAAAAAAAAAAAGACGAGGGATAAGTGCTGACGCTAAGAATTGCTGAAGACTGTGTTTTCTCAGATTGATGGGGGCAATAAAATTTCTTCACTAAATTCATGTTGCCTCCCTGATGTTTCGTCATTTGACGTGAAACCCTGGTATTGCGAACATTGTCTAATACCATCTGATTTTTTTTCTCTCTGTTAATTTGATATTATCATGGCGTTTAATTACTTTCTCCCGTCCAACTCTGGTGCTGGACAAGGTTATATTCCACTAAATACCCCCACCACACCCTTGCTAGACGAGGAAAACCCGGGCTACTCCCCACCGATCACCGGTGGCGATGTCGAGAGGCGACATCTGAACCGAATCTACATCTACTAGACCAGGCCCTTCCCTTCCACAAAAGAACACAGCACCGGTAGCTTTTCAACCGAACCCCCTGCCTCAAAGGAAGACCCAGCCCCCACGTAAAAGGAAATACTGCACTCTTGGCAAAGACGGTGAGACCCGGCCTAAAACTCCCCTCTCTGAAACGGACCGCATCATACGGGCCATATCAGCGATGGAGCAAACACTTAAAGCGGACATCGCATCGCTTTGGTGCGATATTGCCAGCCTCTCGCAAGCGGTCGCCAGGCTTGAGGAGAAGGTCAATTAAAGGTAAGGCCCTAGAGGTAAGAGGTAAGGTAAGAGTTACCTTTCTGGAAGAAAGCAATTTGTTACCATTGGTAGATATGATTGATCTATGGTTTAAGTCACGTGTGGTGTACCTCAACGAAGCCTCCTTCGCAGACTGTTCTCTATCTATGTATATGATGTTAAAAGTTCTTTGAGTGCACGTTATTGATTTGTTCTATTTTGATCTGAATCATGCACTGTGCTCTACACATGTTGAGCACGCACAGCAAGTCACCACTTGACTCACCTGCTGGCAGCTTACCGCGAGCAGAAAATGGCAGACAGTTTCTTCTGTTGCCGCTAATTTTACTGCAGAAATATTCGGCTTTGTCGCCACACATTATTTGGCGAGACACAGGTTGTGTATTGGAATATAAACAGACTTTCTTCCATATGAGTGTTGGTGTTGCATTGAATAAGTGTTTGACCTTCGTAAAATTGAGACATCGCTAGACGCGTACGCGCCCGTACATTACTAATGTATGTATTGTCTGGACGACACGGACAAGCAGGCCCGAGGTGTCGTGGGGTGGAGGCTGGATCCATCCCAACAGAGAGAAACTACGCCCTAGGCTGAACTGACCGCCCATGGAGTGCACCCACCTGTGAACGTTACAAGCATCCCCATCCTCTTGGGCACTGACCTACCAGGATACCGCCAAGTGACCAAGTTGACGGGCAGTACGTGAGGTGAGTGGGCATTTCGGCTATTTGACAACAAACCATTAGTTTTCGTGAGGCCTGTAGTAACATAAAGACAGGCAGCCAAAGGAAGAGATGCGTTGTCTGACAAGAACTCCAGGGATACTAGTAAGACACCCTGAGAATAAGGGTGCGTTCGAGCGCTCTAAAGCGAACCAAAGCGAACTGAACTAAAGCGTACCGTACCGTACCATGCCAATTTTGGAGCGTTCGAGCGCTCTGTGGAGAAAGCGTACCTCACGAGTTATTTTTAGAAAAGGTCACGCTTGTTTACAGCAAGAATGTCATTCACCTCTCGCTTGAACTACTTACAGCTGTCCCGAACAAAGAGAATGATGTTTTTGCATTGTGACGTATATGCGCTTGATACGCGCATGCTTTACAACAAACTTTTGGTACGCTTTGGTACGCTTTTGGAGCACATCGGGAAGTGGTCCACTTTTGGCTCGGTACAGTACGGTACGGTACACTTTAGGAGCGTTCGAACGCTCCTCTGGCGCGGGTACGGTACGGTACAGTTCGCTTTAGGAGAGCACTCGAACGCACCCTAAGACAAATATGCCAGAGCCAGTAGTAATATCGGGCAGCAATTCTTAGATTCACTGGGATTTCTATCAATAATGTTGCATCTCTGTGGAGACAAGACAAGGACATGGGACTTGGGTCAGATTCAGCAACAAGACCAGATAGAGCTGGGACACAAACTAGCATCAAGGACGCTCTTCCCCCTCGACAATCAGTTCGTACTTCGAGGATGCTAAATCATCTCAAATTGTAACGCCCCCCCCCCCCATCCAAAAAAAAAAAAACCAACGAGGGATAAGTGCTGACGCTAAGAATTGCTGAAGACTGTGTTTTCTCAGATTGATGGGGGCAATAAAATTTCTTCACTAAATTCATGTTCCCTCCCTGATGTTTCGTCATTTGACACGAAGCCCTGGTATTGCGAACATTGTCTAATACCATCTGATTTTTTTTCTCTCTGTTAATTTGATATTATCATGGCATTTAATTACTTTCTCCCGTCCAACTCTGGTGCTGGACAAGGTTATATTCCACTAAATACCCCCACCACGCCCTTGCTAGACGAGGAAAACCCGGGCTACTCCCCACCGATCACCGGTGGCGATGTCAAGAGGCGACATCGGAACCGAATCTACATCTACTAGACCAGGCCCTTCCCTTCCACAAAAGAACACAGCACCGGTAGCTTTTCAACCGAACCCCCTGCCTCAAAGGAAGACCCAGCCCCCACGTAAAAGGAAATACTGCACTCTTGGCAAAGACGGTGAGACCCGGCCTAAAACTCCCCTCTCTGAAACGGACCGCATCATACGGGCCATATCAGCGATGGAGCAAACACTTAAAGCGGACATCGCATCGCTTTGGTGCGATATTGCCAGCCTCTCGCAAGCGGTCGCCAGGCTTGAGGAGAAGGTCAATTAAAGGTAAGGCCCTAGAATATTGTTGAGAGTTACCTTTCTGGAAGGAAGCAATTTGTTACCGTTGGTAGATATGATTGATATATGGTTTCAGTCACATGTGGTGTACCTCAAGGAAGCCTCCTTGGCAGACTGTTCTCTATCTATGTAAATGATGTTAAAAGTTCTTTGAGTATTCTTTCCTTTATCCTCTATGCTGATGATTCAAATTTATTTTATACTCATCATGATAGCCAGCTACACCCAGTAGTGCAGTCACAAGTGAAGATGCCACAAGGTCTGATCCAACTGATCACCAACTTTTGATCACTCATTGAAACAAGCAGGAAACTTTAATAGCTTTGAATATAAGCATAAAGAAATGTTTCTTGAAAAGTTTGAAAAGAGGAGTCATCAACAGAAGAGAGAGATAACCAGCCCAGAAATGGTCTCCAGTCATGCTAGCCTATCGTATTAGCCAGTTATAATTCCTTCACCGTATCTCACCTCTCTGCCGGGCAAGGCATTATCAAAAATCCATCCCCGTAAATTATAATCATCATGGTAAGATTAATCAATGAAACTGGTAAGAAATGAAAGATCAGAAATGATATTTACAGATATGTGATATATTCAATTATTTGAGCAAAAAAAAAAAAAAAAGTCATGTTTGTTGAAAGAGTATACATGTGTTAAATAAGCTAAATTGTGTGATTTTTAGCTTTTTGTACTCTAGATATTTGTGATTGTAATGTAATGACCTCTATATGTAAATATATGTTAATAATGGGCTTGCAATTGATATTTGTTTTATCTTCATAATTCTAGGATGGAGAGGCAATTCGAAGTGATTGTAGAAAGAACTGGCGGAGCAGAGCATTCTGTTGTAGTGGATGAAAATCATGACATCAACTCAGAGCTCAATCTTCTCAAATTGCCTGAAAGAGTTAACGTTCAGATTGAAATCGAGGGTTTCAAGCAACGAGTAGTCAAGATGTGGAAGAAAAGTAAGTAATTTGTAATGTTATATGGTCAATAGCACAATCAGGGTGAAAGAAGTAGCACCATAAACCCGATAAATACTGGTAATTCTAAAACTAATTTTCTTTGGCGATAGCCAGCTATGCCCAGTAGTGCAGTCAAAAGTGAAGATGTCGTAGGGTCCAATTCAGCTGATCATCAACTGCACTCCAGGTGGGACCTGCCAGGACGTCGAGCAGGAACGCATTGATTTCAGCTGGCACCATGAATCGGACATCATCGTGTAGGCAGCAGGTACCAACAACATAGACTGGTATGCAACATCGTTTGATGAGGCTTGTGCACAGTTTCGCAGTCTCCTGTGTATGGCAAGAAGGTCGACAAAAACAATATGCTTTCCTGTGTCTGCCCAGCTACAACTAGTTGCGACCTTTCGGGGAACGGACAGCTCCTAACACATTTGTCTCAAAGCTAGATTCCAGTAGGCTTTAATCTGAGGAGTCGCTAGGGGAATATGTCGCTGACCTCCAGCGATTTACACTGCATGGATTCCCATCTACTGATGAGACGACGAGGGAGCAGATTGCGCTTTGCCAGTTTCTTCGCACTCTGCCAGACTAGACAACCATGATGTCTGTTGGGATGCAGGAGCCAGCTACCATCGCAGAAAAAAAGGTCAACAATACCAATGACATACCAATGACATTCGTTTATTCTTGGGACTCTACTCCTTTTATAGGAGGTTTTGCCAACATTGCATGCCCACTTAATCGCCTCCTTGAATCTGGAGTAAACTTCACATGGGATGAAACTGCGAGTCTGCATTTCGCACACTGAAAGAACATCTAACTAATGACAAGATAATGGCAAATCCAATGGATAATGCTACCTATATATTTTGGACACTGAGAAAGTTGGTCATCCAATCTTTGGGGCAACTATGAGTAAGAACAGGTTCATTTTCCTTCTGGCAAGGATTTCCTTTGAGGATGAGTCAACTCATCGTGATAGATGGCAGCACGACAGATTCGCAGCTTTATGAGAATTCCACTCCATCTTGAACAAGAACTGCGCCAAAGCGGTGACACCGGATGACTTCATCACACCGGACGAAACACTCTACCCGATGCGAACCAACATCTTGTTCAAACAGTACAACCAGCACAAACCTGCAAAATATGGCTTACTCCTGAAATCCATCAACTCAACCAGGTATCCGTATACCTTCCTGTCCACCCCATACAGTGGAAAGCCAGTGGGGGAACCCACAGAGAACTAAATTGTTGGAACTGAAGCAGTAGTGCGTCACATGATGGAGCAGTTAGGAAGACACGGAGACCTGAGAGGACGAAACCTGTCTATCGATCGATTCTACACGTCAATCCCACTGGCTGAACGGCTGTTTGAGAAAGGAGTGACAGTCGTTGGAACTCTACAAGCAATTTGGAGGGGAATCCCTGCAGACATCAAGAAGACAGACAGACGTCCAGGGCCCCATTTCATAAAAGATGTTAGGATGTCAACTCTTGCTGGAACGACAACTTCCCATAGCAACAGCCAATCAGGATGCTGCATTCTTGGCGTTGCCATGACAATTGACATTCCAGCAAGAGTTGTTATCATATCAACTTTTTATGAAACGGGGCCCAGAACTCTCGTACCAGGTGTACTGGAGTGATAGGAACAAACATATGAGTCTCCACTCGTATGTTGTGAAGATGAAGAGTTCAGGAGCGAGGAACGTTTTCCTCCTCACCACAATGAAACCAATCCTCGCCGTCACCAAGGATGATGGGAAGCGAATGCCCGCTATCTACAAGTTGTACGATTTCACCAAGGGCGGGACCGACATCGTTGATCAACGAGCAGAGTCCTTTACGTGCAAAGCGAAATCCAATCGATGGACAATGGTAGCTTTCTACTACTGCCTCGACATATGCAGGATCAACGCTGCTACCATCATGGCCATGAACGAAGGCACTGATCCGAGGAAAACAGACTCGTTTGAGTTTGGCTGGAGCCTGGCAGAAGCCCTCACACTCCCTTACATCACTCAACGCCCAAGAAGAGGTCTAGCCATCCCTATCACCAAGAAAATCTGCACCATGCTGGGGGAGCCAGAACAGCGACCAGAGGTTGAAGTTCCACATCCAGCAGTAGGAGAGCGCCATCGCTGCAGAATGTGTCTGAATGAATCCCACGGTGAAGGGCACAAACAAAGGAAGAAAAACATGGCGAAGATGCGTACCCAGTGCCAACAATGTGGTAGCACGACCAGCAAAGAACACTCGATCACAATCTGTCTGGAATGTTATCAGAAGGAAGATAATGATTGATTCACCCATTCTAGAACTCCATGAGACTTGCCATTTATAACAATTAGTGGACACTAAAGCTTCACCTCCCTTCTCAGACTGGAATTGAGTTGTAACATATTTCTGCAACAAACATTGTTTTATAATTAATTTTGTTTCACCCATTCAACTACTGTATACGTAGTATACAGTAGTTGAAGTATACTATGCATACTGACCTGATGTGTAGCGGACTCGTTGGAAGCTTCCTCCACATGGTTGGAGGACTTAACAAAACACCAGTGGGAACTGGTCTCCATGAGGAAACATTTAGGAAATTTCACGGCCTTCGTACATCAGAGGATATTAAGGCAGGGTGGAGCCAGGTTCTGGAGGACATTAAACTGACCAACTATAAGCGAATAGTTAAGAACCTCTTGTACCAGTTTTTATTGGACAAGTTGTTGAGTGTGGTCATTGTTCGTGTCGGAAAGGAACAAACCCCTTCAAGCGCAGAGAAGGAAGCAACCAAACCCAGAGCACAGTTTGATCATCGTGATGACCAGGTACTCAGATACATTGCTGGATTCATACCATACGCTCTCCTCAAGAGATACAGAAAGTGCAAGACAACTATTGCCAAGGAATATTCTGCGCTTTTACTTAACTGGAAAGCGAAGGAGGACAAGGACACACAAGCACCTTCATTTTTGTCCTACACCATTGCATGGGCAGAAATGCAGAATAGGGGCGGACTTTTTACTGTTTCCGATGAGGTTTTTAGATTTTTCTGAGCCCTTGAGAAGGTCTCAAAGCCCTTCCTTCAGAAGAAAAGCTTGTCTACTCTTAGAAGAATGAACATAAAGGATATATTGACTGAGAAATGTAGCAAAAATGAAAATATCCTGAAACTCTGGAATGGAATGGTATCATCATGTTCAGTGAAAACAGATGTTCAACCCCTTTTCACAACTGTTATGAACTATTGGATAAAAATTTGTATCCATGCATTTGTGAAGGCTTTCAACTTTTTGAGCAAACGCAAGAAAATCATTTCTTTAAAAGGGGAGAAGAGTCTGCGTAAAGAAGTTTCAAAGAAATAGGATTTGATACCCTGTTGTATGGTCTTTACTCTTTGAATGTTAAAATATTACAATTGCCCAGATGCTACTTTTACATTAGAATATTTCTAGAATTTGTATCAAAATAATACTGTGAAATTTTGTTACGGTGGATACTTCACAAACACTGCCTCATGGCTACTATACCACACTGGGTGCAAATTACATTTCTAATTCAATATTGTGATATGCAACACTTCCAATTTAAAGTGTTCTGTCAACATGCCGATGCATAAAAGTCAAATTTGATGGGACAGATGAGAGCCAAGGTCTTACATGAAAATTAACTTACAGTGTACAATTTTATTGTATAAATGATGAAAACAGTAATTGGATCTCGTCTCAAATCAGCCATTTACTTGATGAGTGTACATAGATCATGGACCTACAACTTCTATGTCTGTGACTTTTATTTATACCATGGACCTACAACCATGTTTATACTGATAGAATGGCTAAAATTTCATGGAATATAATGGTTAAAATTTCCTGGAACAGAATGGTTAAAACTTAATTGCAAAACAAAATAATATAATACCATTGAGGTCTTTACAATTGTTTTTTTTTTCTTCTGTTTTACAAACCTCTTCCACCTAATCTTTTTGGGGGCCATTTTCCACTCCAACACTCCTCCCAAGTACGTCTGAATTCAAGTGCTTTCTTGTGAAATTATAGTTGTTTGTCAATTTGTTAAAAAAAAAAGAGAAATACGCTTCTGGTCATGGTCAAGGTAAAAAAAAAGTACATGTATGCTCAATACAAATAGGTACATGTAATTCACCAAATTCCAGATTAAAGGCTTCAAATAAACAAAGCATTCATTGCAGTTGTTTTCTAATATGCCAGATAGTCCTATCAGGGTCAATGGTGTTGACATACCTGTTATGATTTTGGGAGATCCTGCATACCCCTTACAACTATGGCTTATGAAAGGATTTTCAGATAATGGCCGTTTGACCCACGAACAGCAGAATTTCAACTATCGATTGAGTTCTGCAAGAATGGTAATTGAAGGCACCTTTGGACGATCCATGGACGATTGAAGGGCCAGTTTAGGTGTTTGTTGAAGAGATGTGATAGCAGTCTTGAGAATGTCAACATCATGGTAGCAGCATGTTGTGTCCTGCTCAACATGTGTGAGATGCAGTCAGACGAGCCAGATGATGGATGACTGGAGAGGTGTTGCTGAAGATCAGTATCAATATCTGCACCCTCAACCTGGAAATGGGCACAACGGCCCACAACCAGCTACCCCTGCGATGACGATTCATGATGCGCTGTTAGAACACTGAAGCTAAATCTTAGCAAGTAGCTCTGTGCAGAACACAGCAGATAGTTTCCCTCCAAATAATAAGGACTCTTATAAGTGGTGTATTGAAATATAGGAAAAGGGACTTCTTAAAGGACTCGGAGTAGAATGTGTAATGTTGGTTTTACCAATAGTTAGTCTACTTGTCTTTTCATCAGTTAGCAATGACATCAGTGCACTTTAGTGTGATCATAATACAAAGAAAACAAAGACAATATACAAGTGTAGTAGATATACATTTAATGATGCATGCGTGTGTGTGTATGTGTGTACTTGAGGGTTTAATATGTGTAAGTATATGGTGCATGTTTCATTGAATTGGGGATATCATTTATATATACAATATTTGGAGGATTTGAAAATTTAAAGTCAACAACTTCGCTGTATTATGTGTTCTATCAATGAGGCAAGAACTGATGGTCACGACTACCTTTTAAAGTTGTCCATTGGGAAGACCTTACTGCTGCACTTTTGTGTGCCCATCCATTTAAAATTGAATCAAATCAATTGAAAAAAAAAAGACTATTTTCCAGTGGATTTTGATTCTGCTTTTCATGTTACAAATCAATTTGTATTTGCAGCATTGCTAGTTTATGAAAGCGAGAGTAAGTAGTTTGTATTCTTTATAAAAATATTATTCAGCCCTTCCATTTTCCTATGCATATTTCCCTGATGCATATTCATGCCACTCATTAGTTAACTATCATTTCCTCTTCATCATTCATGTTATTTCTGTAGCTCGAGACAGACGACCAGTTTGGGACTCCAGTCCCCATTTTTTTTTAAGTGTGGAGAAAAAGAAAACATGAATGAAAATAATTAACCAAATATTGCAGTGCAAATAGTGGTATTGATTAAACAAGTACTAAAGACTGACGCAGAATTGTCGGATCTTTCCCAATGTCCTTTTACAAAAAATTATTATCATTATAATAGTAATACTTCTACTTCAGGTATAACTATTTTCATTAAAGCAATGGACAAGAATATTTCTCAGATTTCTTTCTTGTTAGAAGGAATATTGAAGATAAGTAAACGCCTGCAATGGACATAGTAAACAATTCTACAGCAGGTTAACTGTTAGAGTGCACCAAGAAAACACCGCACAACAAATGTAAGTAGAACTCTGAAGTCTTATTGAACACATGTCCTTTGAAGAATATATAAACGGGAAAGAGTTGAAATAAACATGAAAACTGTAACATTACTTGTGAGAGTCTTATTTCAAAGAGGATAATGGAGTCTTGTAAGAATATTCTTAGCATACATGTACATGTACAGTATTCATGTATGTTAATGCAGCTGCCATCAACCTTTTTTGCACCGTGCAGGTAGGAACCATCTCAACACTGATGCATTGTCCCATGTACCATGCAGCCCTGAGGCGTGCGAGTGTTACAATGGAAGGAGCGTCCCGAGTTCTCTTCCATTCAGTGGATACACATATTACCAAAAGCAGCACGCCTCCTGGTCCAACTTCATGGAGATCAATGATATACCGCCAACAATGACAAGAAAACAAAGAAAACAACAAGACCAGATAGAGATATGGGGCATAACAAGAGCCCAGTAGTCAGGCACCTGTGGTTGCTATGGGAGCAACTTGAAATCATTGATGGTGTGTTATACAAGAAGTGGTATGATAACAATTCACAAAGTCAGGGCCAGAAATCTTAAATGTTAAAGATATTTTCAACAAAAAAGATTAAAGATGGTTACCACCCCATACACAACGTGGGCCCATCTTGTAAAAGAAGGGCAAGTATTCCCATGATACCCTCCATGAAGAGGTTCTATGTGGTATGAAGGTCGGTTAATATTTCAAGATTTACATCTCAGGTTGCATACATCTTTGGCAATAGCCAGCTACGCCAAGTAGTGCAGTCACACGTGAAGATGCCACAGGGTCCGATTCAGCTGATCATCAACTGCACTCCAGGTGGGACCTGCCAGGAACTCACTGATTTCAGCTAGCATCAGGAATTGGACATCATCATGATGGCAGCAAGTACCAACAACGTAGACTGGTGTGCAACATGATTTGATGAGGCTTGCTGCCAGTTTTATCGTCTCCTGTGTATGGCAAGAAGGACGACAAAAACGATATGCTTTCCTGTGTCTGCCCCAGCTACAACTAATTGCGACCTTTCGGGGAACGGACAGCTCCGAACACATTTGTCTCAAAGTTAGAGTCCAGCAGGCTTTAACCTGAGGAGTTGCTAGGCGAATATGTCGTTGACCTCCAGCGATTTACACTGCCTGGATTCCCACCTGCTGACAAGACGATGAGGGAGCAGATCGCGCTTCGCCAGTTTCTTTGCGCTCTGCCAGACTAGACAACCACGATGTCTGTTGGGATGCAGGAGCCAGCTACCATCGCAGAAAAAAAGGTTAAAAGCAGGTTACAAGCAAGGCAGAGTGGTCAACCCCGCCACAATACCAATGACATCCGTTTATTCTTGGGACTCTGCTCCTTTTATAGGTTTTGCCAACATTGCATGCCCACTTAATCGCCTCCTCGAATCTGGAGTAAAATCCACATGGGATAAAATTGCGAGTCCGCATTTCGCACACTGAAAGAGCATCTAACTAATGACAAGATGATGGCCTATCCAATGGATAATGCTACCTATATATTTTGGACACTGATGCATCAAATTATAGAATAGGAACAACATTGTCCCAATGTCAGTGGGACTTATCAAAGGGGTAGTACCTCGATCCGCCGATTGCCTTCGCGAGCAAATCTTTGACAAATGTGTTGCGCAACACGACGGAACTCCTAGCAATCATTACCTTTACAAACCAATTTCGACATCACCTACTTGGACGTGAATTCTTATTAGGATGGATCATGTCGTTCATGCTAAAGGGGCAGCACTGAAAAATTGCTGGGGCTTCATGGATGGAACGGTACGCCCCATTTGCCGCCCAAGTGTTAAGCAGCGCATCATGTACAATGGACAAAAGCACATCCGTGCCTTGAAATTTCAGTCGGTAATGGCAGCAAATGGGTCAGAAATCCTAAATCCTAAAGATATTTTAACAAAAAAGATTAACGTTTTAGTGACCCCCACCTACAGTGTGGGTCCATCTTGTAAAAAAAGGGCAAGTGTTCCCATGATATCCTCCATGTGGCGAAGAACCAGACAGCTAGCTCCCAGCCGGTTGAGATTTATATCCAACCGCTGTCTACCCACTCATCGGTGGTGGAGGATAAGGTCTGGTGTCCGGTGCGCACACTCAAGTACTATTGGGCGCGCACTAAGGACCGTCGCTCTGGTGATCAGCTCTTCGTGACTACGAAAGAGCCTTTCTCACCGGCTTCGAGAGACACTATCTCTAAGTGGATCGTTGCCGCCATCTGAGAGGCCGGCCCGGATGCCCGCTCGCCTGGCGTGTGCCCCGTGCACACGATGCTAGGGTGATTAGTGCATCTTGGGCTCTGTTCAATGGCGTGTCCGTTTAGGAGATTTAGAAGGCAGCTTACTGGCGCTCCCTAAACTCCTTCATCTCCTTTTATCTCTGGGACATCCCCGCCACAGTGCCCTTGTTTAAGTAATTTGTAATGTTATATGGTCAATAGCACAATCAGGGTATGCAAGTGAAAGAAGTAGCACCATAAACCCGATAAATAATTCTGAAACTAATTTTCAATTGCGTGTGCATTATTTAGGAAATACTTACAATTACGGCTCTCATGTCAAGGTCTCATACAGGCTAACAAAATGCTATTTCTATGAATAACTTAGTCCACAAAATTATCATTTTATATGTAGCCCAGCCAGTTGGCTATTAAAGGGGCTTTACCAAATACCAGTTTATGTAGTCCTTTGATTTTATTCCATCCTTTGTACCCATCTACAAACTGGAAGCACATTTTGATCTATTTGACTTAAGCTATTACTTTGTTCCATCTATCTCTCAATATGTTCATTCAGGACCAACACCCTCTCACTAGAGGTCATGCGATCTCCCTACTGGGGTCAGAAACTATAAATCATCCCTTATCTATGAATCATACAGGAACTGCCCATTCACATAGTGTTTCTGAGCTCAGTCTGTTACTGCACCTAAAGATCATATTTCAATGTGAATTCCCCCATATTACTCCCACAGGCTATCCCATTCACACAGATAGCAAAATCTAAAACAAAGTTTATCTTCCTTGTGTGAATAATGTAGTCTAGGCCACTGACCGGCCAAGCCCAGAGTAAATGGCGACCTTTGTCCTAAAACTTGGAATCATTAATGACTGAGGTCAGAGTAAAGAGAAACCCAATGGAAGAGAAAGTAAAGAAATGGGAGATTATGCAGACCTCTACCCCAACCACAATAGCAACCACTTCGAAGGGTTTGTAAATAAACCAGATGCATCAATGGACAGTTCAAGGCAAGTCATGGCTTAGTAATCATTTTTTTGGAAGAGTTTGGAAGGAAGATAGGTAGAGCCAAAGAATATTCGACCAATCAGAATTTGTTTTATACTTTATGCCCAACCTAAAATGTAATCAACCAATGGTACTCGACAACCATCAGTGACTGACATGTAAAGCTAACCAATTAGCGTATGAGTTGTAGAGAGAGGGTTTTAATATTAATGAAGATTGTTTAGGATGGAGGTGATATGAGATGTGGAGGTGAGAGAAAATGATAACTGGATGCGATTTCTCCTTTGGACTCAGAAGGGAGCAGTCATGCCTCCCAAATCCTTATGATCCAGAGCAACTTTTTCCTTTAGACTCTGAAGGGAGCAATTATATTTCCCTAACCCTGCAAACTTCGAGCAATGCCCTTTCTGAGACTTCTTCTCGGGACTCCAGAGGAGCAGAAATGTTCCAAGCATCTTAAAAGTTGCATAACTTCTCTACAAATTTTCAAAGGGATCAGTCTCGCAACGTGAAACTTCAATATGGTACCTTCCTGAGGCTTTGTACCAACTTTCTACAGTTCCTATTTTCATCTTATGTACACTTGAGATGCTTGTCTGATTTTCCTGACCCCGGGAGCGGATTATGTCGCATCAACAGTTACAATTGATGCTTTTGGACTTCGACAGAAGACGTTGATTCACATCGTGTCGTGCCCATGTTCCTGTCGCCTATTCAAAGTCGACACCGAGTACCCGAACAAAACTTGATGGAGATTGGACGTCCCGACGAACACTCTAGACCCCTTTTTGGAGCCAAGCCTGGAGCGCCGCTGCCATTTAACATTGAGGATCCAAACCATGGAGACGCCTCCTCCCATTTCGCGTTTCGCTGAAATTATCTAATTTGATGACTTGTGCATCCTCCGAATTATAAAACGGACAATGGACTCAGCGCACGGTACCGTGAGTAGCACAAATGAAGTTTAGGGTTTTATAATTCACCTCCATATTAAGCATCTATAATTTGCATGAGTAATTAAGGAAATAATTAAGATACACCAAATTGATGGTTTCAACCTATCAGACTTGCAAGACCCTAATATAATGTGGCATCCACGTAAATCGGATGTCTGTTGTCTTCATTTAGTGTAAGGAGTTTATATAGCGCATGCTGGAGTGATTGTGATGGATGTGGTGGTGGTTTATGTGAGAGAATTAATAATGATGACCAGTCAACTAGTGTAAACATATAACTTTACACATTTTCATAATTAAGGCAATAACAGACCAACCAAAACCTAAACCAAATCTATAGCCTAAACCTATAGAGGAGGTAAGGGTTGCATATACTTAAAAATAATTTAATAATTAGGAGTTTTCGGACCTGTGAACCTGTCGTGAATGAAATATTTTAAAGAAAAATAAGCCTAAAATGAATCTGAATAAAACAACGAACACACAGGAAGCTTTATCATCTAGATGATGACGTCGCTCTCAACACGCCGTTGATCAAAATTTCATCTGAGGAGAAAATGCCCGAAATTGAACTAATAGGTAAAGAGAGTAAAAATCAACTTATGTTTTGTCAATCACGACACTAAAATACGCTTTTTAGAATAAAATAGGACACCAGATACTACTACGTCTTATCCACTGTTGTTTGTATATCATCATTCAGAAATCTCGCTGCTACGTGTGGCTGGGACGAATCAGAGCAGCGCATACGTCCTCTCGCCTGTCTCCGAGGTGATGCTGCAGATTTCGTCTTACAGCAGCTTACCCCAGAGGACATCGCCGACCTCAACAAGTTGGTATCGGCGTTGGAGCATCGTTATGCTGCCAGGAAGACACCTTATACATTTGTGTCCCAGTTGGAATTATGCCGTCTTGGTCAGAGAGAATCAACTGCTGACTACGCAGCGGATATTCACCGTCTTACAACGTTTGGCTACCCGACAGTGGACACAGCGACCAGGGAAATGATTGGGATCCGCCATTTCCTGTGAGGGCTTGGCGAGAGCTCTATGGCTATGGCTATAGGGATGCAAGAGCCCACGACTCTGCAAGAAGCTCAGGAGATTGCTGAGCGATTTCATCAACTCCAAGAGGAATCTGGCCAAGGAGCGTGACAAATTTGATCGGTGTCAGCGATGTCGGAGGACGCGCTGAGTAATGAGATATATGCTGAGTTAAGGCGACGCATCACATCCATTGACGAGCAAATTGACCTATTAACCAAACTATTTCAGCAGCCCCCACGAGATAATCCAGATAGATCAACAAGACAGCAGAGGGGGCAGCAGCCTCATGATCGACCACCATCTTGTTGCTACAATTGTCAAAAACTTGGTCATCTTGCCCGTAACCGTCGGGTAGCACCCCAGCATAATGGCTAATCTCCGGTGCCCCAGTATTTCAGCAGTCGACCAAACTGAGTTCTTCCTACCAATTAGATGAGTCTTCTGTATCAAAAGCCAAAGAAATTCATGCTGCTCTTTCAGACTACAGCAAACTATATTGCCAAGTTCTGAAGAATATATTACCATTGTGCACCACTGTAAACATAGAACTCCAGAGGGAAGACCTGATGGTACACTTACTAAATGACAAACTAAACTGTCTTCTCAAAGACATACTGCTGAGATTTGTTAACCAGCTGTCATCAAAACCTCAACTGATCTGATAAAGTGTCAGTACAAAGACAAAGGCAGTCAGAGAAGCAATGAAGAATAGATGCTTGATTTTGAGGTAAGAGTTCATACTGACCAGTCATACATTCTCTTCCAACCAGTTAGATGAGTTCTTTACATCTATCGGGACATATTTCACTACTTTGTGTGACTACATCACCAGAACATCACCAGAACCTTTCCACTCGATGATGACTTTCTGAAACGTGCAGTTGTTGCAAGTTCTTGTCTACATGATATGCATTGAATGCCAGCGGCAATTCACGAAAATTTCACACCACAAAAAAGGCTGTCGACCCCTATTTGCGAAAATTTCAAGCTGCAAAAATATCTTGCTTCACAGTATTCATTGTAGTTTGCAAAAATGCCCCAGAATTTCGTTCCCATCAGAGCACTCCTGTGCTCTACCATGCTCTAGTGTGTACATTGTACTGGCAAGCAGCTGGAATCCCTTGTCATGAGCGCTGGCTGATATTACCAGATGTGAGATTAATGGTCCTTTTTAAGCACTGCCTGATTATACAAAGCATTGGTCTGCAAATCAGTTCAAGTTTTAAAATACAAATTTTGTCAGTAAAGCACAACTTTTGGGTTTGAACAATACCATTTTTGAATTCCAGAAGTTGGCAGGTCTGGGTTAATGGATTATAACAGATGTTTGCTTGCGCAAGGCAGTGGCATCAGGCAATTCAAGAAAATGAACAAATTACAAAATCATGTGTGTAGGTTACTGTAAGTTGCAAAATTATAATTCATAACACTGTGTGTTATCACGAGGGAAAAAAATATGAAATAAAAATGCATACCACATCATCTATCCATTCAAACACAAGTGCAGATAAGACGAAAGCAATGAAGAGCATGTCATATTTCAAAATGGGTGGAACACATGACAAGTCAGAAGCTTTCATCTCAATATGAATGGATGATGCATGTTTAACTCTTTGTTTACCAGTGTAAAGCCTCTGTGCACCGCATTATTCTGAGACAACAATACATGAGAGCTTGTGGAAAACATTCTTTTTTTCACAGCCATGAAACTCTTTATGGAATCGTTTATGCCAGAAATGTAGTACAGCAAAATTGTATAGAAAAGAGCAAGATTTGCAGTGATGTAAATTTCATGACAAAGCTATGGTCACGATGCTTTCAATGTACTGTGGCACATTGCAATTCATTGATTTGGCTATGAGCAGTTATGTGTTTGAGCGAAATATGCAGGCGTGCGAACATGGCACACGAAGAGTTAACATTTCCACCACTGAATTAAAGGCACCATGATGTAAAAGTTGACGTGTGTCACTCCTCGCTCGGTGGCTGTTTCCTGGTGGATCTTCCTCAAACTTTGTAGAGGGCTGGCAAATGGAGGCAGCTGCCTTTAACTCAGGCAAGGTCAGATGAGACAGGGAGGGTAGCAAATACTGGGTATATTTGGACGACAGTCGGTAGATCATGAATGAGATGGATGAATAACATCAGACAGATGACAGCGTGTCCTTGGCAGCTTGCATCCGTTTCCTGGCCCTCTGGAAGGCGTCTGGGTGAAGAAAAAAAAAGAGCAAGAGGTCACAGAATGATGTAGGACATCAGCTCACAAGCAAAGTGTAGTCACATCACAAAATGTTGTCGTAAGTTCAAACAAATAGCATTCATTTAAAAGCACCCTCCCTTTTCCCATCCACGCAAGAAGATAAATAAATACTGCAATGGCTCAATTTTTAGATTGTGGATAATCAATTATGAAACATGTAATAACCATGTTCCAATAAGTTCTCAGATGGAAATACTGTTGGTGTACCTTTTGGGGCAATATTTCACAGTTTAGTTGTTACCCAACTGAAATTGTGTTATCACAGCATTATTTCACATATTTCTTATATTTTCTTATTTCCTATCTGTCCATTTCAGAGCAAAATTGACAGTTTCTGACGGCATATAAGAACTATATTTGACCTTTAAAAGCACTTACCTAACACATTCATAACAGCTGCTTGCATTGTCATACCACTGTAAGGAAGAATAAGATATATGAATGAATTTTCACACTGCTGTCAATTTCACTGCATATCACAATACGTATGAACTTACTGTACACAATTACACATCACAATTTCTCATGATTTCAAGTATTCTGACATTTGATTATGTTTCTGGTACAGAGACCTTCCTTCGACCACACTCAAATCTTCAAGATAATTTTATGTTGTTGGACAAGTACTATACATCTACTTAACCCCTATCTAAATATCAGTAGCGGTATGATTATGATAGTATTCTTAAGAGTGGATTAACTTTAATAAGAAATAAAACTTGGTTCTCAACATGAAATAAGCAGGTGAATTTGTCTTTCAGATGACTAAAGGATAAATCATTACATCATAATGAAACAACCGAATATGTTAAGAAATCACATAAATGTGAATAAGGTATTGCCAGATACTAGTAACTGACTGAAATATCTGCTCTGGTTTAATTTCAGAAGTACAGAAATTTAACTGATATTGAGAGATGAAAATTGGGTATTCCCTGAGGAGTGGGAATAGTGCTGAATGTTACAGCCAGGGTACTGTTTTGGAAAAACACCCATGAGGATTTCAGAATTTTGTCTTCCTTTTTTAACATGAAACACACACAAAAAGGATATATAATATGTACTGTATATGTGCTATATTTTGCAAGGTTTTTAGCGAATTTCGCGAGTTGGGTGCTATTAATTTGCAAATTTGACAACATATAAAATGTCAACTCTTATCCCGATATGTTTACACAACAGTGTAAGTATACATGCATAGTGCATGAACATGATTGTGCATGTGTCCAAATCATATTTGTGCACGTACTAGAACATTGTAACTAACACAAGCACTGCAAATGTCTGCTTTATTTTAATGATCTTGGGATTACATTAGGAATGCATAGCAACAACAATTCTCAATGCTTTTCTCTAAATAAAAAGTATATAGCATCTTTTTTCTTTTCTTTTTTAAATTCTGCTTCCTGAAAGTGAGTGAATGATACCAATTTCTCTGTCCATTGCTGTACTCCATCACTGCAAATGTAACCACTCGCAAAAATGCGGGAGGTCCTGAATAAAAAAGAAAAAGAATTAGACTCGCTAAATATATGACGTATACAATAATATATCATATGTCTGCAGGCATTAGAAAGCATTTCTTGGAAGAGAGTTGTAGCTCACCCTAGTCTGTCTATCAAGGTGCCAACTTGTTTCCTAGACGTGGCTGCATCCATGAGAGATCTGTTTGGATGTGACAGAGTAAAACAAAATTATACACCGCACAGCAGAAGACAATCTTAAAATATAAAAAAAAAAACCCAATGTAAACAGTAAAACACCAATACACACTCACATAAACTCTTTTGGATAGAAAGGCATTGTAGAGTGATGCTCTACAGTGAAACCCCGTTATAACGAGGTCCGTGGGACCGGCGATATTACTTCGTTATAACCGGTACCTCGTTATAACCGTACACATCAAAAACAAAGAAACACATAAGCACGACGTCATAATATACCCAACAATGAAAGTTAAGAACATCCTTTGCGTTGTTATTACACAATTATGGATTGTTGTTATCGAGAGAATAAAGGGAAATTATTTGTGAATTAGGCTAAAAAGTCGGGGTTGAAATAGGTTAATTCTTTATTTTTCTTCCGAAAATCTCTTCGCATAATAGTGCACGATATGTTCTTGAGAAGTAGGCCTATATTATATTAAAATCACATTGTATAAAATGCGTTGTTTACCGTTTTACTTGCGAGGTATTTTTACGCTGTTCGTGTCAAGCGGGAATGCGATAATTTCATGAATCATTTCGGCTGTATTCTTATACAATGTATGATCGTTGCGCCCGAAAGGATTAAAATGCGTTGTTTATTTTCTTCCGAAAATCTCTTCACGTTTTGTACATCCGTTCTATTCATTGAAAAATAAGCGACAGGATTGAATTTAGAAGGTTGTGATCCTTTTTACGCAGATCTGTTCCTCATAGACCATTCTGAAAGAAAGAAAATCTTCAATGTGAAATGCGTTGTTAAAATTGTGATAATGAACAAACCCAGATCTATTCAAATTGTTAAATGCGTTTGTTTCTTTTTCTGAACACCGACTAAGTATGCGTTATTCAACTATTTTTACGCTACTGTCAACCGGCGAGATTGCGATGATTTCAGAGTAACATTCGTGCGTCGTTTAGCGTAACTTGCGGGTATTTTTACGCTGTTGGTGCCCAGCGGGAATGCGATGATTTCATGAATCATTTCGGCTGTAATCTTATATAATGTATGTTCGTTGCACCCGAAGGGATTAAAGATGCGTTGTTCATTTTCTTCCGAAAATCTCTTCGCGTTTTGTACATCCGTTCTTGAAAAATAAGCGACAGGATTGAATTTAGAAGGTTGTGATCCTTTTTACGCAAATCTGTTACTCGTAGACCATTTTGAAAGAAAGAAAAATCTTAATTGTGAAATGCGTTGTTAAAATTGTGATAATGAACAAACCCAGATCTATTCAAATTGTTAAATACGTTTGTTTCTTCTTCTGAACACCGATTAAGTAACTAAACATGCGTTATTCAACTATTTTTACGTTACTGTCATCCGGCGAGATCGCGATGATTTCAGAGTAACATTCGTGCGTCGTTTACCGTAACTTGCGAGGTTATTTTACACTGTTGGTGCCCAGCGGGAATGCGATGATTTCATGAATCATTTCGGCTGTAATCTCATACAATGTATTATCGTTGCGCCCGAAAGGATTAAAGATGCGTTCTTTATCATCTGCCGAAAATCCCTTTCCATTGTATACATCCGTTCTTAAAAAAATTGCGACAGGATTGCGTTATTCAACTATTTTTACGCTACTGTCACCACGCGAGATCGCGATTTCATTAATTATTTCGGCTATAATCATACACTCGTATTTGCTAACCAGCAAAAGAACTGGAAGTCTGGACTACAAATGGAAAGGATATAATGTTGAGTTGCACACGCATTCCATTCCATATTTGCCACTAATGTCGCTACATGAAAAGTTTTTGAGTGCGTTATCTTTTTTCCCTTGTTGCGCTGTGGTCTGACCTATAACATTATGCACGCGTGTGATCTCGCGAAAAAGAAAATCGAGTGATTATGTTTAATAATTTAGTAGGAACATTGAATGGTATTAATGTGTTTTTTTTGCGTGGTTTAGAAGAAAACATGGAAGGAACCATTCTCTGCAAAACGGGAAAAAGACATGGATAGCGTGAATTCGATTTTCAATGTTTCATTTGTCTCGTGTTTGAAAAGCGGCAAGTCAAGAAATGGTACCTCGTTATATCCGATCATATTTCTTATGTTTTTCATTATCATGATGCGCCGAAAATGTCCTCGTTATAACCGGAATCTCCTTATAACTGAACTCGTCATAACCGATTCGTTCTGCCATAGGTTTACACGCAAAGGAAAACGGGACCGACGCGATCACCTCGTTATAAGCGGTTCCTCGTTATAACCGAACTCGTTATAACGGGGTTTCACTGTACTTTGTTTGTTTGTTTGTTTGTTCATTTTCCATCTGTGAAGATGGCTGGATAGCCCATATTCAGCTATGTTAAGCTGGTCTTCCATGGGGTCCAGTTGGATGTGAGGTGGGACCACTTCACCGGGTTAAACACCCTGCTCTTTGCGATGAATGAATGAAGCGGGTTCTTTTACGTGCATGAGTTGTTACTCTCTCATACACGGGACCTCCATTTTATGTCCTATCCGAGGGACAGAGTGTTTTGCCTCTTGCTAGAGGGTACGGTATGCTTACACACAACATTGCTCAGTCCAGACTCGGGTTCGAACCCGGGCCGCGTGATCGTGAGGCAGACGCGCTACCGACTGAGCCAACTCACCGCCCAAGAATTGAAATAGTCAGTGTTTACCATTACAAGTTGTGGCTTAAGAGGTAATGTATGGCAAATGTGACCAAAGAAATCTTACTGGTGTTACACAGTGCATGTTCATTAACTGTATCTTAACTGGGGGGTTCAAATTGACACCCCCCCCCCTCGACGTTTCTCGCCACGATTCTGCAACGCGCAAAGACTTTGCTGCGTCGTTCCCTGACGTTTTTCATTGAAGTCTCCCGCATATTTTGAGACCAAATTTGCGATGTCTGGGTACACCGTTCTGAAGTTACGTAATGTTTTGCATATGCATGTCAACCCGAAAACAGCTCAAATTCATGATATCGTGCACAAATCCAATGCAAATTGTGTTTTTTTCTTAAATTGATATAAATTAGATTATTTCAACTTTTAACCATTGAAATTAATCAATTCTGGTGTAGATAAGCTTGAAAAAGTACCTGCAACAAATTTTGGCAAAAAAAAACCAATAGAAATCAAAAGTTCGAAAAAACAATAAAATACATAAGAAATTAACAAAACAATAAAAACAAAAGAAATTGATTTTGATTGCGCTATTTTTTGACAAGAAAATTGTTTGATGTGTCTTGAGGAATTCTGACACAAAAATTTAGCAATCCTTCAGTCTTTTTAATGGAGTTGTAGGTGAAAATATGATTTCATGCATAAATTCGCATAATTAATTTATTAAAAATAGAAAGGAAATATTTTTCTATTGTATGACCATGTAACCTTGTAGTGGACATCCAGCTCTATCTTAAGGCAAAATTTCGCGGCGATCGCGTGATTGGCAGCCGAGATCTGAAGGGGGGGTCAAATTGACCCCCCCAGTAAAAACTTGGTCTCAAAAATGTGTCATCATTCTTGGCTTTGATTAAAAAACAAAAAACAAAAAACAAAAACAAAACACCCTGTCCTGTGGATGATACTTCAAGTACATCATAATTGTAAATGGAGACTTTAGGGTTGCATCAATTGACCCTTTCTATTATTTGCAATAGAGCTCACGACAGCTATACAAATCAATTTTCAAAGATTCTGTTCTTGCATGGAGGGCAAGCGCAAGAAGAGCATCCAGCTCAATCTACCTACCTGCTCTGGTGCATGAGATTGAGGCGAACCGTCACACTACCGGTCGCCTCCGTTTTGAGACCAAAGCGGCTCAGGACCTTGCTGTCGTGGGTTGTTGGCACGGAGACGTAGCTGGGCTCCTCAAGCTCTGGGGAGCCACCAATGAAGAACCGCCGCATGTCGTCATAGGAGGATTGGCCAAGCGGTCTCCACATCTGAACCTCAAATGTGTGGGTCCCTGCAGAGTGGAATGCCACATTTAAACACACATGGAATGGAATATATGGAACACATAAATATGCAAAAAACAACAACAACAACAACTTAATAGAAACACAGCAAGCTTTGTTCCTAAAGGAACAATGAACTTCAATACTTATCCTGACAAGCCTGAGATCATTCTAGAATGGTAAAATTTGATTACTTTTCTTTTTGTTAAAAGATGATAACAATGAAGATGATTATCATAATCTTTTAAAAGAATCATCACATTCATCATCATCATCATTTGGATCTTGAAATCCCCCAACTCCTTGTGAGTCACTAACCTGGAGTGGATGGAATGGTGACGTAACCGTAGCCTTCAGTCCTGTACCGCTGCCATGAGTCCAGTGACAGGACCTCCAGGAAGAGCTGAGGCCAGGTCGGGAGCAGGTCCCGATCGTCTTCAGTGGTCTCCTCCCTCTGGTAGTAGGCCTCCAGCTCAAAGGGGTGACTGAAGTAAGCCGTGTACTCCTGATAGATTATTATATAGATTGCATCTACAGTAAACCTCGGATAAGTCGACGTCGAGTGAGTCGAAAATCACTTAACTCGAAGCAAAATAAAAAGTCCCGATTTTTCCCTATGTATTTTCTCTAAGAAATATTTGGATAAGCCGAAGTACGAGAGTCGAATTTCGGCTGTGTTGAAGTAAAACCTTCAGTCCCTTTTGTACAAAACACACGCAATTTACATCACTTGAGCCGAAGAAGATTTGTCTGGCATTCTCATTACATTTTCGAGAACAAAAAAATCGGCATGTCGCAGAACCCCGTCCCCTGACCTGCTGCAGGTAAGCATGCACACTCGCCGTACCGCTCCGCATGCATGTCGAATACATACACATGTATACATGTATACACACAGCACATCGATCCATACTTTATCCATACACACAGCACATCCATACTTGGTCAACCAATCGCTGCTTTAATATTTTAGTGACAGGCCAAGTGGGCGGAGCTTGTTTGTGCGTGCCCGGCTGGCTGTATAGTTTTGTTCAATGGAGGCGGGATGGGCCTGGGAGAGTGTTTGTCTCAGGGTAGGTTGACAGAGATGGCTACCTATGTTGCACCATAGACATAGCACATGCACATTGCCACATTAGCATGCACATTGCCACATTAGCGCAGACATTCTCAGAACTACGTTTAACTACTAGTATTGATACAAATTAAATGTTCAATTTAGAACAAAATAAGAACATTATCTTCAAGAACAGACAAATTTGAATGCAAACACACACACGCACGCACACACACACACACACATGCATGCAAATGTACTACAATACATGTACATAACTGTGAGTCGAAAAAAAATCGACTCTTGCGAGAGTCGAAGTTCACTTAAGTCGACGCATTTTTGACAGTCCCGAGAGCTTCGACTCATGCGAGGTTTACTGTATTTGTATTTGAAGTGCATATTTCTTTTGTGTAATAAATGTACAGCTGCTTTTGGGTGCATGCACCGGTCGTTGAGGAAGGCTACAGCTTACTTAGGGCTTGATGTACTTGCAGCCCTTCATTCAAATCGATTATTATCATATATCTGCAGTTCATGAGGGTGACTTGCTTATGAGAATAGGAGGAAGGAAAGAGTAAAGTGAATGTTGAATTTCGTCATTCATCAAGCAAATGTCGAGTTTCGTCTTCTTGTTTTCTTCATATCTACCTCCTTTCCTCTTGATAAATCATCTATTTTGTGAGTCTACTATTATGCCAGTTGGGACTTTGTGAGTGTCTGAATCAGTTAATCATGAAACAGTGACAGAATGAGCAATAAATATTGTCTCTTTTAGGGAGAAAAGTAAGTGCGTTTCCACCTTGGAGATGGTATACAGCATGTTTGTGCTGCATGAAGCTATCCCACAGTAATGTGAGGGAATTCTATTTTTCCGCCCAACATTTTATTGGCATTTTTTCTGCCTGCAGTGACCGTCTCACTAGACTTTCCAATAACACAAAGACATTTAGTACTCGTGTAGAATATTTGGGCAGCTTGCACAAGCTCGCCAGTGTGAGACTCACTCTTTTGATCTCCTTGGTGTAGCAAGTGTGTGTTAGTCCAGACATCATCTGCGTCCTATCAGCACTCCAATCTAAAATTATGAAAGGAATCATAGTACAGGGAAACCTCATTATATAAGGATTTAAAAACCATGTCAATTACCTGAATGTATCAGAATTCTCATTATATCAGGGTATACAAACACAGACATACAAAGACTTGGGACCTGCACAATCACCTTGATAAAAGAGGGTTTTGGTATATCCAACCGCTCTATTGAGGTGCCACTGTGTATGATAAATGAAACATCTGAGACTTTAGAACGATGGTAGCTAGCTATGATAGTGACAGCCAATTTGCTGTCAGGGCAGCATTTCATGAAACTTGTCAGTCACTGGCGACAGCTATCCTTGCATCTGACTGGCTTAGAACAAATTTGTCACAGTGTAAATATCTGACAAAACGCTTGATGAAATGCCCCCCAGGACTACAGTTTGTTGCCACATTAGTTCCTATGATTGTTACTGTGTAGCTTTCATATTGTGCATAAGGGCAAATCGAGAATGAGAGCAATCATCCAGGAATATGAGTAATTTTGCGAGTATTTTTTTGCACTCGGCTGGGTAAGATGAGTTTGGTATTTTTTAATTCTGTGGAATAAAAAAATCCACTACTGGAACATATGGCAAGCGAAAATATTTGCATGTTTCATTTTCGCGCTAGTTTCTGGGAGCGTGAAGTGTGTGAAAATTTGCACTTTTATAGTATGACAGTTTCAACCAAAAAACAGGGCATATATTGTTGATCAAAAAGTAATGTGACTGCTACATGCTTCCATATCTATGGCTATACCCTTCATTATTTGGTAGTCATTGTCTTAATGAAATTAAATTAATGCCTGTCCAAGATTCCCAGCAATGTTCACTTCAGGTATAAGAGGCATATGGCCCGTAGGAGCCATAGACATTCAGCTTACAATTTGCCGGCTCTAAAAAAAAAAGAAATTGGTAGAATACAGTCTACCACACCTGAAGAACTTACCTTTTGGCAGCTCCACAAAGTAATGGACATACAGTCCATCATACTCAAAGTTCTTGGCCGACACAATCTCTCCAAGGATGCAGAGGCGAAGGGTTCCTGGTGGAATCTAAGAAGAACAAGTACGATAGTCAGCTGTGAGTATTGCATAATCTTAGAATTTCAGAGTTGCTATAATCAGAAATCTATACTGTATAAGCTGGTTTTTCTTCGCGAGGGTTAAATTTTTGAGAATTTCGCGAAACACAGTTGGATCGTAAATTTAACAACACACAAAAATGTCTTCATGTGCTAGGGTAATAGTGGATTTATGTTAGCATTGGCATCATTTCACGAACGCAACATCTCGTGAAAATGTCTACGACCTCCTCCGTGAAAATATCTGTACACAAAAATAACAGCGTATACAGTATTTAATTGTTTATTTCCCCTTGATACAATCAGCCACTTTCATTCCACTGGTCACATGTGATAAGGATAGTGCTAGAAATGAGAAAGAAAAAGAAAAACTCTTATATGCTGGAACAGACATGGAGAGTTGAAAAGTACATCAACATATTTCTTTTCCCAAGGGTCACAATCAATTGCAATGGTACTACATGTGAATATAAATCCTTGCAGATGAATACAGATCCTCAACATCTAATTAAAAAAATATGTTTAGACATTTTGTTCAAATATATCTCGGTAAATAAATATACACCATGAGTGGAAGACGAGTGAAATCATACAGTGAAGTAGACGTATAACCAAGCAAGTGAAATTAAGAAAATGCTTCATTGCCTTTGCTGTGCGCCTTGAGCATTTAATCAAAGTGGAGAACGGCGCTATAGAAATTGTATGTATTATTATTATTATTATTTGGTCTATCATGTCTATCACGTCTATCCTCTGTAATGTGGCATTTGATTGTTGATGGAGCACAATAATCAAGGTCAGATTTGTGCTGTTCGGTTAAGTGCACTTTATTGTAATACCCTATGTAGATAGTGTCTTGCAGTGAGTGTACACAGTGAAATCACGCACAGAGAACACGTGGGAGGGTATAGGAAAACGGTAGAGTGACAGGATGGTACAATGTATGGAATGCCAAATGTGCATACATTATATTTTCCTCATTATTAATCTCGGTAACAAGGGCTGAAAGTTATACAGACCTGCTCAAAGTCCTGGCCCACATAGGAGTTGATGATGTCAGTGTGGCGCTGGAGCAGCTCCTTGTACATCCTGTTCTCCCGCACCTGCTCCGAGACGTTCATGCCCTGTGAGGCCAGGGTCAGGGTGTACTGAAAGGTGTCCCGCCCCCCTGTGTCCGTCACCAGGGTGTACGGCTCACGGTGGTGGGTGAAATCGGGCGATATGCTGATGACTCCGCCCATAGCGACCTTTTAGAGGTCAGAAGGCGTGGAAAACAAAGATTCATCAAATTACTTGTCATCATCAGAGGCACTCTAATAGCTGACACAACTTTAACATCCTTTTTTGCATTCCTGTTTTATGGTGTAGCCAGTGAGACCGGATCAAAAGTGTAGGAAATGGCATATATGTGTATCAAGGTCATGTGATTATGCTCTAAAGTTGTAATTTGTGTCATATGCACTTTGTGCAGAGCTCGTGTAGCACATTCAAAAGTCAGTTGTCTAGTACACATTTCATTGCAAGGTGTAAGTTGATCATGACAGGACTATGCAAGCTACATGAACTTGTTGACTTTTTTCAGATTCTAGATGGATGGCATGATGTACTTAAAATCAATATCACTTTGAGCTCTATGGGTAAAGTAGTTGATATCACTGATAGTATAAACATGATCAACTGTGTTTACGGATATCATGTATGTTTTCAAGTTGAGAGAAAATTTCATATGGCAGACCTGCTCCATTATGAAGAAATGCACAGCTTTCAGTTTGCAACTGATTGACAAATTGCCCTACATCGACGTAAACAAGCACTGAATTGATCAGTGGTTTTGTAGTAGCCATGATAAAAAATCATGGGCGTACATACTCGAGCAGGAGCTTTCAGTTTGTGCAATCATCATAACATGGCACACTTTCAGGGCACAATGTACCTACATCCCTGCAAGACACATTTGACCCAATCAATGTGCTGTTAGGTGCATTTTGCACCAATGTCAATACCTCTATGCAATCTGTTGTTTTGCCCTAACACACCTCTAACTGTGCATTCCTTGCAATGTAATTCATTAGATGAACATCAGACACTTTCCACTCCCTGCCTTAGCAGAGGTCCCCTTCTCTCACTAAAATCCAAAAGTCAAAGAACCGATGCATACCACTGCCATATATGGAAAGGCATATATAGATAAGTCACTTCTGCCACAGAGAAAGCTTAAGGACATGACTCTTTCAATGCTCAACAGAAGAATAAGAGCTGCATAACTCTACCTTGATGGTACATAAGACACATTCATCTTCTTCTTTGGGCTCTCTGTAAAGAAATAAGAAAGATGAAAGATTCTAGATAAACTGACTCTCTTTTAAAGAAAAGTACCCCCAAAACAGGGGAAATCACACAATCTCTGCCAAAGTTATGAATTTTCGAAGTGTAGGATCATTCTAGGCACAGCTCTTTCTAGGTGGGAATTGTACAATATATGATGTACCGTACTAGTAATAAAACAAAGCACAGAACATTTTCAAACATCACAAAATTTTGAATGGTTGAAGAATAATATCTCCCAACATTCAACATCATGTATGAAATCTTGCAGTAATGCACCTCAGACTTTACCTACATATATATATATATATATTTTTTTTTTTAAACTGGAAATTTATAGTATTTATCTCTCTTCCATCATAAAGTAGTTTCCAGTTTTATTATTCTAAGGAAATGTCAAATTACCTATCTCTATAATATACCAGCTTATGAAAGGAGTCTAAATTTCAGGGTTGCAAAAGGGACACACAAACTTCAACCAGTCTATCACATGGCTGCTCACTCACCCATCCATGATCCCGAGGTCAGCCATGATGTACATGGTGGTGACAGGTGTGTCGATGACGTGGGAGCTTTTCTGGTGTTCCTCTGATGGCCTCTCAACTATGAGGTTGGCTCGCCTCTGAAGCAAGAGTGAGTCGCCCGGCCTGAGTACAGAGGAAAGTTGTCCAAATGGCTACATTATTTTTCACAGAGTATTTTATTCCGACTGGTAAGCAAAATGAGTTTGTGCCATTTGTTTTCAGAAGGTGCTATAGGTGAAGTAGTGCAAGGAATTACAGACACTTACAGTGTGAACATAGATAATGTGTTATTTTGCAAGAATTGGGTCGCGATCCAAATCACACAAATTTGTGTGATTTTTTTTTTTGCAAATAGATGCGAAGATGTACAGTGAGATCGGTAACCACAAAAAATGTTGACATTTTATATCCCACAATGCACCATGCCTGTCGCTCCTTGCTATCTTTACCAGCTGTGACACGCCGCAGACATGAATCGGTATTGTGACGTAGTAAGCATACCTTTCATGTACACGCATAGGTCAGCTCTTCGCAAATAATCAGGACCCACAGAAGTTTTGAAATTGCATACAGCGAGAACGCTAAATCAAAGTTGCAACATTGATCGCAACCCAAATTTCAAAATTTTTGCATTGAGAGCAGCACTATTTTCTACATCATCTCCTCGTGTATTGTACTGCATCATAATACAAACACATATTGCTCAGTATCAAGGTTTAATAAAGCAGTACCCGTCTCTGGTCTTTCGCTCGATCTTTTTTCGCCTCCTTGCGTTGCCCATCTTCTTGGCCAGAAATGAGGGACTTTCATCCGGTGCTGTGGTGGCAAGACTTTGCTGTTAAGACAATGACAATGAAAGTATGCTGCTCTTGTAATGCAAGATAACACACAAAGATCAAGATTTCCACTGTAGCTGCTAGCCGATGGTTTATCAAGGACGAACTAAACATGAGCAGAACATATTTTATTCTTCCAATACTCAAGACAAACACTAATACTACACAAGTCTATCTGCAATTTCCAGTTTTCTAGTGTCAGTTTGTCTTATTTCTCCTCTTGTACAAATTGAGCACATGGCGAATAATTAGTAATATTCTCATCAAATAAAAAAAGGAGTATTTCAAAAAATACATACATAGTATAAAATAGCACATATTGTATCTTAAGGTACATGTGGAGGAGACCTCTATTAATAAGCAGTTTGATTGATTGGATAAAAGCCTTGAGCAATATGGCATAGATCTGTATAATTCTCTTTCTTGTTTTTAACTGAAAGGACAGAGAAAAAAAATTGATAACTTGATTCTCTTTTCATCTTTCCTTCATTTATTTTTCATTTCATTATGTTTGCATAAGTCAAAAAGTAGAGAGATTTGCCCACAACTGTATAAATGAACTGGCACACCAAAAGAAGTTCTACATGAGCATTGCAATAAAGCTTAGGACAGGTGTTGCAGTTTCAGTAGCTACCATTTGTAAAAAGTGGTCTCATAAATTGTGACAAGTTTATATCATACCAAAAAAGAAAAAGAAAAAGAGTCATTTCTTTTAAATCAAAAGAAAAAAGAAATCAAAATTTCATAAGTTATTTTTTTCTCACGTCCTCTCTGTGAGTGAAGTTGTCGTGGTCGGTGTAGGAGAAGAGTCGCTTTGTGGTGCGGCCGCCCTGGGCCTTCATCTCCGTGACATCGCGGTGGTACTTCTGCTCCAGGGGGCCCTCACAGGCCGCTTCACTGGAGTAGAGCTGCACCTCTCGGCGGCTGAAGACCTTGGCCTGCCAACCAAAGACGTGCTCCTCCTCATTGTCTGTGTTGGTCTTCACTTTGCCTGTAAACCAGGCAAAAGAGGGAAGAAGAGGCTGAAAGTTTGCATGTCGCTTTTGAAATCCTGAAAAGTAGATTTCTTTCACATGCTAGTATATCGCAGAGATAGGTAATTCATATCTTTCCTTAAAATGACCAACCTAGAAATTTCTTTATGATATTCAATGCTTAAGCATGCCTATCCAACAACAGATATTCCTGATAACCAAGAGTTTGCCTGAATGGAGCAACAACTATTGCTCGCAAACTGCATTTGATCAAGTTTGAAAATATATTTGACAGAATGAGGCATATTGAATGGCTTCTTACTGGGTCTGGAGGGAAAGTATCCAAAATTTGAATTACACAAAGAACCTGGCCTCTTTATTTAAATTATTCTGATGGTCATAATCACTCTATTTCAAATCCTCTCTTCCCATCTCTATTTCATAATATGGAGCTCCAGTTTTAGTTGTTCTTGTTGTACTTCATACCATTCTGGTATATACCCTATAATAACATGTTTAATTGTCTCACTGACACTATGACGCGATTTAATTTTCGGGGGCCCAAGTAATACAAGCTGTGCTTTTGATTTAGCCTCCCCCGCTTTGGTTCTTATGACTACTACTTATCTACCATTTGTTGCAAATAATGTTATTACAATATATCTTTCGTTTATTTTTGTTTGTAAAAAACGAAAAACTTTGATTGTAAAGTTATAATTATTGTAACTCATTTCTGTTATTTTTGCTTTTGTGAACACAAAATGGAAATATATTCAAATCAAATCATATCAAATTAAATCACATGAGTGTTATCTTTGATCTTGACAACAGCTTTGGAAAACTAGAAGTTCCTTTGCACTTCAAGTGATCTTGTCGCAAATCTTACCAGATGTTGAACTCTCGGCAGTGTCTTTGCCCTTCCGCTTGCCACGAAGAGGTTTTAAGGCCATACCCTCTCCATCATTCACGTCGGCTTCATCGCCGTCATTTTTATCTCCACTGATTGCAGTTGGAACAAGACTGGACCCTGTCACTCGCTTCAGGTGTACTCTGAAACAAAACAAAACAAAAAATCAACAAAAAGGATTAAACAATTGTTACTGGTGAATGTAATACTGCAAACCTCCTCTTATGAGTATGCTTATCAGCAAACATGAAGAGCAAAGATTTGATTGGTTCTCCGTGTGACCGTCTGGAGAGTAATGAGAACAATTTCTTCTTCTTTTCCTTTTACCAAGACTTTTTCTTCATTCTTTCAGAGGCGATGTCAAGAACCTCTGTGCATAACTTGCTGGTAATTCCAACCATGACTCTTTGTATCACACTGAAAAATTATGTTAAAGGAGTTTAATGTTTAGCAATCACTGCTTAATCAAGATGACTCTTGAGAAAGACTGTTGTTCTGATTCTTAAAAAAATCCCAATACGATATCCAGTTATCTGTATACCCAGTCTACAAAAAGTTCAGTATACAGGATTATAACACACATAGGAACCTGAACATACTTTAACAATACTGTCCATTTAAAATGCCCATGACTGGTGCAAGTTAAGTAAAACCTGTGGATACATCTTGCCAGTACACTTATTGAATTTCTTTCCTCATTGAGTCAATCATTTTGACACAGTTTCTATTTTGTATGACTATTTGATGAAAAGAATGCCCTAGCCACATAGTAAAATGTCTGTTCAATGCTGTCTTGGCGCTGTCCCATTTAAGCAGCATTCCTGTTTATGCTAATCTGGATATATTGCAAAATATGGCAATGTCTGTTGAAATTTCTGCTCTAGTGCTCAGTTTTTGGCCCAAACGCAAACATGTACTAGGTAATATTCCCACCTGATTTTGAGGTTCTTGATTGGATCCAAAGACCGGTAGTAGGCTGTTCCAAAGTCTCCTCCAGAACTGTCACCCATCCTGCACAAGCCACAGCTAACACATAACATAAATAAAGAAATAAAACACACAAAAATTCATATAATATACTGATGAACTTTGAAGCAGAATACTGCTTCAAAAAGTAAAAGACAATGTACAATTCCATATGAAAATCAGAAAACATCTAATGAAACATACACATGGACAAAATTTGGGTATGAATACAAAGTCAAGGGTATTCATGACACACTAACACCAATAGTAATACATGTACCTGGTACTGCCAGCAGTAGAATGTACACAGACAGTGCTAGTGCCAGCCACTGAAATAAAAATGCATAAACATTTCATTACTCAACTAGCTCACTATTATTGGAGAAGCAGTTTTCAGTAGCTGTTTTTGCATGCTTGTGTTAGATAGTACTGGCAGCTCAAATGATGAGTTTAATCATCATAGTACATGTACTAATTGATGTCTAGACATGTGATTGATCGGTCTGCATTATTGGGGATGGGGGGGTTATGCTCCATGGAAACTACTTGTATGTCTGGCTTCATTGAATCCCCCTCTCACATAGAGCGAGGTCTTCCCTATTCAATCCTGCACGGGTGCTCTGTCCACAGAAACAATTGCGATCGAGAAATGTATTCATTTGCCAAGCATCAGTTATTAGTGTGTTGACAAGCTGGTAGCTGTGTATTTTTCCATAAACATTCCATCCAAATCTTGGACATTTAAAGAAACTAGAAAGCGCTCTGTATTGAGTATAAATACATTTGTATTTCTCTCACTATGAACGTTACAATTGGTCGATCTAGGACTGTGATTGTAAATGAAGTGTAAACAAAGAGAGTAAGGCACCCCGCCCTGTACAAATGTATGACCACACCCATAATATAGAGACAGTGGTTACACTTTGCTCGAGATCCTCCTAGGCCCTATCGGAGGTACCCAACTGTTTAGAAGAACTATCACAGTAAAAAAAAAAAAACTAGAAAAGCACTCTGAGAGCGCAGACCTCCATCACCCATGCAGCTCATTTCCACCACTGATCTTGTTGTTCCATAGAGATATCAGTGATTTCCATCGATACGTACTTATAGCACTGTGTGCTGAAAGTCGCTCGATTTCCAAATACAGAAGCCTTTGTTACGTCATAAACCCTCAGCTACACGGTGCGCCTCGCCCTAGCAGAAACTAGAGCATGGATTTTAGTGCGCGCATGCAAACCTCAAATACGCGCAGCCTGAACTCCCAAGTTCATTGACCCTACCTGCCAAAATATCAAAAATCCTTCATAAATTCCCCCAAAATTGTCGGATCACTACCAAAATTTAATCATTTGTTACTTGTATCATTCTAAACCTTTCCTGCAAGTTTCATCCAAATCCGTTGCATACTTTTTGAGTTATTTTGCACACGGACAAACTAACAAACACACAAACCAACGGTAACAAAGACATAACCTCCTCCCTTGGCGGAGGTAATAACACTCCTCCAAACCACACAGATGGATTTTTCTGTCTAACATTAGACTGGTGACTAACCTTGCAGCTTACAAGATATCTCTTGCACTAGATTCTAGGCACTCAATGTACTTTTATATCCATGTTGTCTATTTTTTATTTAAGTCAAATCCTGCAAAAACCAATTCCACCAAAATTACAGGAAATAGAAATGTCTACAATTTCACAATAGGGTCTACTATAGCCTAACCCCTGGGAGCTGTAACCCCGGGGTGCTCCTTCACACAGTTATACTTCTTTGCGTTCGGGCTGGTTGTAGTTAGGGGTGCTGTAACCAGTATGTGGGCAATCATGCACTTTACGGCCCTCTATCATCGGTGCAAGATTTTACCCTAATCGAGCAGTGCATGCGAATTTGGGTACTTATCAGGCACCGCGTGTTGAATGCATGTGTTCCAGTACTGTGAGTTGTGTGCAAAGAGATTTTTCCTCCTCCTCACCACCACCACTAGAGGGCGAACTATACTATGGTGTCTGAGATTTCATGGAGGCTGCCATGGTGATAACCCACTTAGTAATGGCTGACTTTTCACTTTTAACATTTTCACAGCGCGTATTTGAGTTTTTGAACTTTTATTATGCAAGTATGCACTGCTTGATTTAGCTGCTCCATGGTTGCTCATATGCTAGCGTGTGAGCATGAGAGATGAGCCCACCACCTCACTTCTCCCCGTACTCCCCATGCACTCACAAAGCAATTGCACAGGGCATATGCATACTCCGCACTCTAGTACCCACTCGTTATAAGCTCTTTGGGTGTGTGGGATCTCGCCTTGGATGTGTACCCATGTGCATGTGCCTATGTGTGCCTAATGAAAGTACTTATGGTATGCCACACCGCTGCGCTAATGCCCTTTCCCCCGCATGGCATGATCAGGCAGAGACAGGGTGCTGTACATGCATGGCACGCAACGCAACTCGACAGTTGTAAACTTTCCGCTCTTTATTTATGATTTTAAATGAATGGATCCTGTGTTATATCTTAAGCATGGGATCTTGTCCTCAGGTTTACCTTTGGGAGCAGTGATTTAAAAAATGTTCAAGATATTACTTTTGATGCATATGTGTAGGTCATCTGTATCACAAAACATCCTACCATATAAAATTTTTGCAATAGAGCCTAAAATATTAGGAGATATCACTTTTTTTCCATTAACCTTAACTGTAGATGGTTTAGTCTAGAAACATTTTTTATTATAACTATTGTTCACATTTTGTATTACCCGTTGAGGACGAGTCCTGAGTATACTCGGGGAAGCGTCTATGGGAAATGCGTGTTGTAGCTATGAAAATATCATATTTGTGTATCTAATTTAATTGATGTGGCTAGCTAGTGGTAGGATGTTCAAAAATGGAAGCTTCTGCATCGCAGACTTCTTAATTCTTCACACATTGCGCCATGTTAAACCATGGCAATTTTCTGTGATGCAACATTGTAAATGTAAAGCTCGATAATCCGGTAGTGGGGAGCAGACACATGATATAATGTGAGATTGCGCAGTGTTCAATGTGTCAAAATCGGAGGGCAGGTGAGGAGGGCTTTAGTGACGTTATCAATCACTTGTCAAACAGCGTTCCATACAACAAGAGCAGCTAGCTGGTTGCTCAATCAGTGAGTGGTGCTTCATGGCACACGGAGAATGAGGTACCGATTTATAATATAACTTATAAGGCCATAAAGTGCATGACTGCCTAGAACATGTTGGGTCGCTGGTGCGTGCGGTGAGATCTAGCCAATTTCTGTCTAACATTAATTTAGACTAACATTAGACCCCAAAGAGTTGTCTACACTGTCACAAGCACAGACAGACAGACGTCAGACAAACAAACATGACAAAGGCAGGCACTTCCACTGCACTGGTTTTACTCATACACAACCACGCGCGCGCACGCACACACACACCACACTGCACATATACACACGCATAGAAGATCTGTAAATTACATAATGTGGAACATAGATTTTCCTAGGTCGGAATAGGCCTACAGTGTACACAATTTGATTGACAAGTTGACAAATCAATTGACGCCTGTGAGATGGTGAATCCATCATGAATTTTAATATGTGGGACCAGAACAAAGACTCGAAGTCCGAAGCCAACCTAAAAGTTGAACCTCAAGGCCCCAACCGTCCTGAAAATGCCAAACTATTAATATGGATATTGCCTGGATATTATTATTCATACCTCTACGACTCTTCGAATTTTTCGTCGGGAGTTCAGGGGCAGAAAGTCATCATCACAAATTTCAGCTGTTCGTAATCGCTGCTTCTTTGAGATCATGCATACACGTACGTACGTAAGCAAATACTTGAGTATCACGTCACACCGATACCTAGCGATCGTGATCGATTCGCGCGATCGCGAGGCACTTGTGATGAATCGGGTTACTGAGTACACTTTGTCATCTTGTGTAGATGGCGCTTTTAGCAGTATCATTCAGTTTGGTGAGGAACAACAATATTATAGACACGAAACAAAAAAGAGGAACATGCCATTGATAGAATATTTCAACATTCTTGATAACTTAAACAAAACAGCTAAATGCGATAAACTTCATTGTATAAATAATTGTGGAATCAGTTACCTCTTCAGTTAAGGGAACTGTCATCTACAGAGTCATTCAAATCCAAACTTAAAACTTATCTGTTCCTTTCATACTGAGGACTGAAATTTCTGTATGTCATTAATATTGGATTAATATTGTATTTTTAATTGATATATGTTGTATTCTTTATTTGGTATATATTTGCTTTTGTTTACCATTTTTTTTCTTTGTTGAAATGTTTGAATATGTATATGCATGTAAATATATGATATTTTTTCATTTTTGAAGCGCCATGAGCACTGAAAAGTGGACCTGTGCGCTATACAAGTAGCCACTATTATTATTATTATTATTAAATAGCATAATGACTATCATAATTTCTCTTTTTTATTCAATGATTTTTTTTTCTGTTTGATTGTTCTTTTGATTCATTATACTTTGTGCTTTAAAAGTTTTGCTTTATTTCTTCTTTTTTTGAGGGGGAGGGGAGGTCTAGGGTACCTTTTCACTATTCAAGCATGGCTTTTAATTGGGTTTGATGACCTCGTGTTGTTCGGTTTTATGTGTCCAAAATATTTAGTAGAGCCTACATTTACTACCGAAACTTTGCAATACTATTTGAAGCTGAAAGCCTAAGTTTTGCATTTCTACATTTTTATATTTGACAAAAAAAAAAAAAAAAGAAAGAAAGTGGAAACTGCATGGTAAACTCAACTTAAAGTGATGGCACAGTATTGGTGGAGATAAGAATTGGGCTTTTAACTTTTTGCAAGATACCCAATTGATAGTGCAGAGCATACCATTTTAAGAGGAATTCAAAGTTTATTTGATGAAAATCGGGTTTGGAATGACTGAAACATCCAAAAACAAAGTAAAACAAAGTGATCGTAATGAAGTGTGGGTCCCACACTTTATTAGAATCGCTCTTTTTTGGATATCTCAGCCATTTCAAAAAACAATTTTCATGAAATAAACGTTGAATTCCACATACAATTACATGCTCTTTGATATTTCAAAAGAGGTTTCTCATCTCTCCAAAAAAATGTTAGAAACCTGAAATTAGGTCTCAACCAAAACTATACGATCCCGAACTCCAACAACTCAGATAAATGAATCCCAAATAATTCAGTTTGATTGGTGCCCTTCTGTGGAAGAATAGATTACATGTAGGCCACTAGTGAGGGACATGTATTTTTGCAAAGTCGTGTGTTTTTTATTCATAGTTTTCATGTTTCTGCCTGTGTTTATTTTGTGGTGTATGTGTATGTGTGTGTGTTTTATGATCAAACAGAAGGGGTCTAAGAGTACAGACCCATTCTATAAGTGAATAACTGTGCCTCTTTTTCTTTATTTTTTGTATTCAAGTTCAGTAAGTTTTCACATTCTCAAGAAAAAGGTGGAATGAAAACTGCACTGGACGCCTATTTGTCCCCCCCCCCCCCCAGGGGTAGGGCCTACCCCAGAACTACACTTGCTAATTACATTAGGCCCTATTTTACTTAATCATAGTGTTATCATATCTCAGTCATATTCAAGTTCTAGACAGGCAGATTTTTTTTTAAACCCTTTTTGTGCCGAGAAGTCTAATGTGCACAAATTTCACACACAAGCCTATGGACGGTAAATAAATGTGGCATGCAAAAGGGTTAATTGATTTGTGGGCTAAGATGGTGGGGGGGGGGGGGGGGGCATAGTAGCTCTTTGAACAACCTATGAGAATCAAACCCGTCACCCTTTACTAAAACTGTGCAGTAGGCCCCAGGAGTTTTCTTGCCAATTAAATGGTGAAAATCCATGACGGGGATTTTAGAAGACATTCAATTCAATTTCAATTCAATCTCAATTTCCGATTCAAATTGTTTATATGAGCAAATTACGTACAAATTTATAGATTTTATCATATGAAGAATTTTTGATTTTTTTTTGCAGGTAGGGTCAATGAACTTTGGAGTTCAAGTTGCGCATTTTTTGAGGTTTGCATACGCGCACTAAAGTGCGTGCTCTAATACAGTTTAGGGCGAGTCGAGGAGCACCGCGCAGCTGAGGTTGATGACGTAACATAAGGCTTCTCTATTGGAAAATCGGGCAGTTTTCAGCATGCATATCTGGGGCCGTATTCTGATGGCATAACTGAGCGTTTGATTAGCACTTACTAGAGTAATTAGCGAATTCATCGCGATCTTTTGTCGTGCGGTCACACTGGCATCCAAACTTGGATCAAGAAGTTTGCAGGGTTACTCGAGGTACGCGCGCGCAAGAAAGAAGAAAGAACGCGCCGTCCAATGGCTATAAATAGTGATTGTGACGTGACAATGCGCATCTGTACTTGACATGACATGGCCTCGCGCTTCGGATCGGAGACACCGCCCGCAAACAGATCGAAAAGTTAAATCCCTACTTCGCTGAAGTGGCAAAACTTCGAGATCTTGTAGATCGCGAACTAATATCTTCTCGATCTTTTGCCAGTTTGACCACGCCTATAGTGGGGTACAATATAATAGCAAAAATTGGTCGAGATGCTCATGTCATCCGACAGAGTATGAAATTTGAATTTGAAGTCAAAACGGTGGCCGACCTAGTGGTCAGTAGATCTCTTGGATCCGGCAATCAAATTAAAAAAAAAAAATATCCCTATAAGCAAAATTTCATACTCGCCGCCGGATGATGCATGTAATAAGCAGGGAGGTGGGAAGAGACCACCTCCCTGATGTAAGCACCTTTTCACTTATCTGCCCCACTGTAGGCCCATAGGTGGAAATCACAGCTGATCTCAATAGATCGAAGAACAAGAATAGTGGTAGAAATGAGCTGCTTGACGTGCCCTCTCAGAGTGCTTCTCTAGTTTTATAATTTATCATAGAAAAGATGAAACAGTGTCAGTCAAACATAACTTGTACGCGTTTACAAAGATGACACATAGGCCCTACATTTTGTACCACTAGTGTAGTAAAACCCATGCTCGCATCTCTCTGTACTGCTGCTCACACCTGCTACGCTGCACACATGCACATAGCGCTGCACATCACAAGGCACCACGCAGCGCGCATGCAATTTACTGTACCCGTCGGCCGTACGTTCATGATGACGATATGGCGATCGCGGATAACAAAATAACGCATTCACATTAAACATACAGGAGTCTGCACGCACGTACGTACGTACGGGTACGGTGCGTACTGTACACTACGCAGGGAATGTTTCTACGTGAAAAACTATGGCTGCTCGCCCGCCACTGAAACTGGGGGAACTGTGCCAGCATGTCTTTATGGAATAAACCTCAAATATTAACGATGTATGAAGATAGTCATTACTGAATGACATGACAGAAGATAAAAAAGAAACCACTCTCAACTGTAGGGGAATAGAATACACGAAAGATAAGATTATTCAGCACATCTGAGTGGAAACAAATAGCGAATCGCAAAGGTTGTCCGTCTAAACTCGTTGAATGAAATTTCATAGCCGCCTATGACGTCATCGATTTTACAAGATGGCGGTAGAAAGGATAAGCCATGGCTAGTAGACATCCGACAGAACGGTAAGAAATTACACCCTCGTATCGAACTTGCATGATGTTGAATTTGATAAATATCAGTTCCTCGAAAACTGAAGAATTTGGTGGTGTGTCGTATGATGTGATTCATCCTTTCGCTTCGAAATAATAAGGAATTATAATGGAGTCCTGGCCTTTCGTTTTGCGTTCGTAGTGCGTGATTTTTTCCCCCCTTGATGCCAGGATAAAAGATGCAAGGGAGTGAGCTGAGTGAGAGGGCTACCTTACCCAGATTAGTTAGATTTTATATGTTTGGATTATGTATAACGATGATGTTTTCCCATGGATATAGTCTTGATGTGCTGACGATGCTGTATTGAAAAAACTAGAGTCAGTAGTCTCCAGTTGCTTTGACCAGACTGCCTATGTTGAAGCACATGTCATGGCTGTAAGTATAACTGGGTAAAAACTAAGCCAAGTGGTCTTCATTTTTTTTTTTTTTTTTTTTTTGGGGGGGGGATGTTTTTGAATATTTAAAGTTTTGACTTAATTTTACCCGTCATTGATACAGTTGTACAATCAACCTGAATACATAAATGTAGGTTTCCAAGCTAACACGCAACCCCAGCTGGGTAGTAAATTTATTCCAAGCAGTGAACAGGCAAGTTCCTGAAATGTAGGCAATTGTGCACTTTATGGCCCTATTATCGGTACAAACCTCATACGCTGTATGCCAAGGTGATACCCCATGAACCACCACAAAATGAGCAGCTGGCGAGCTTCTCTTGCTGTATGGAATGCCGTTTGACAAGTTATTACGTCACTAAAAGCCCGCCTCGCTGAGCTGCGCTTCTGCGGAGCGGACACATCAAATACCGGTACTATTATTGTGCGATCGCGATTTCGCGTGCCTTCTTTTGCTTTCCGCTTTTGTATACAATGCTGTATCGCAGCAAATTGCCATGATCATGGTGCAAAGTATGAGAAAGTTGGCAGTAGTCTGCGATACAATAGAATCCATTTTTGAACTATTTTATGCCTCCTTTATCCATCCCAATCCGACCCCATCACAAATCGCGCAAACCAACCACGTGGGCGAGGCTTGTGTGTGTGTGTGTGTGTGTGTCCATGTAGTGACAGCCCGTAAATCGGTAAAACACACTTCGCACGGCGTCTGGTTGGGCTTGTTAAATGGTAACCGTGTAGACGAAATAAACACCAACAGACTGATGAATCGGGATATGATTTTTTATTTTTTATTTTTTTTTTTTTGGGGGGGGGGTATTTTTATTTCACAGAATAATTTTGCCAAGGCCACGAATCCCCTGCTTAAGATATAACACAGAATTCATTCATTTAAAATAATGATTTAAGCACAAAAGTTTACCACTCGTTGCGTTCCGTTGTGTGCCAATGCAGAGCACCCTGTTTGTCTAGGGTATGCTCGCGCTCGATCACGCCGCGCTGGGCAAAGAAGGGCGTTAGAGCAATTGCCATGTGGCGTACCGTAAATGCTTTCATCACATGCACACACGTTGACACATTCACACACACTGCATCCCAACGCGAAATCTCATACACATGCACACAGTACAGTGCCGGAAGACACGCTGTTGAACCCGCAGTGCCTGATAGGTACTCGAATTTGCATGCACTGCTCGATTAGGGTAAAATTTCGCACCGATAATATAGGGCCATAGAGTGTGCAAAAAGCCAAATGGGAGCTACTGAATGTAGAACTCTAATAAATTGTACAATTTGGAAAGTCCCTTAGTCACCTTTAAAAATCCAACAGAAATCCAAAATTTCGCCACAAAAATGCAAAATCAGCGCCATGTTTCCAAAGCATGCAGGACTTGAGTCCAGTGTAAAGAATCAGGGTTGCCTAAAAATTGAGAAATATGCCGTTCTGTCGGAAGGTTTTTTTTGTTTTTGTTTTTTTTCCAAGCTCTGAGTGTGATGGTATTGGCAAAAATGCAAAACATCTGTACATGTCGATGCACACACTAAAAATGTAAATACCGACTTGCCATAATTCGACCACCAACAGGCTCTGCAATGTCCTGGATGAACAGTCTCAAAAAGTTATGCTGCACTGCTTTTCAGCAGCCTTGTACACGCGTTGACATTGAACATGCGTTGTGCCCGATCGCATTCTAGCCCCGTGGTAGCCGGGGGTGGTTGCATTCTGGCCCAGTATCATAGCAATATATTTTTGGATTTTTGAAATTCTGTGATGTACGTGTAACAAAATCAACCTTGCCAACCAAATCCAACCCCAAAACACTCAGACTTTGTGCGCAAAAGATACTAATGTGTTCCACAAGTTATTGCAAACAAGCTGCTATGTTTTTTTCAATGACATAAAATGTTCATAGCAATATAGAATTACTAGAAATTCAGTTTCTGTACAGTTTTGTGCATGAACTTTGTGTTATTCTGTCAAAAATATTAGTTATTTTCATTTGATTAAGAAATAGAAGTGAAGCAATGGCATCTGTACACAATACATGCAGCGGTGAATACATTACATATCTTATTTGTTTTTAAAAATAACTGGCTTACCAGGCTTCATTGATACTGGCCCCTCTTGTTTGGATATTTCGTCAATATACAGTATGACCGAAAAATAGTGTCCAGATGAACTAGTGTACATAGTAGTGTACAGCTCATGAGGAAATGTGTAGTCAGTCACATGAGAAATTATGATTTTTATATTAAAAAGCCCATCAGTGTCATCTTGCTTTTTCAGTATGTTTGACCAAGTACAGTTTTCGGGTAAAGACAAAAACAAAAACAAAAACCAAAACCAACCCCCCCCCCCCAAAAAAAAAAAAGAGAAACAAAACAAAACAAAACAAGCAAACAAACAGACAAAAGTGCATACATTGTACATTAAAATTTGCTATCCTTTTTTTTTTTTTCATAAGGAAATGAAACACACACTGCACTTTATACTGCTGAGCATCGATAATTTGTACTGGATGAGATAAGAGGGCCAGATATTGTAAATACTCACCTTTGAACTTGTGTACCATAGCATAATGCTAATTGACTACCAGGTATGCAAATTTAGACCAGTATTTGCTTGTAGGAGAGAAGACAATTTCAGTGTATAGTAGACCCAGCCATTTTTACAGCCAAGCAGTTTATGATTTTACCATTTACAACATGTGACCAAACTGATCACTGATTTGTACAAAAAAATACTCAGTGCGCTTTTCTTTTAGATTGGGCTAAATTGTTACTTTGAGATTCAAGCATTCTCCAGTTTTCCTGCTATAGAACTTCATTTGCAGACTGTGTAATACACTTGAATGCAATAGCTGTGTTGTGACACCACCCAGAAACATTGAAAATTAATTCATTTATATATCATGGGATGTGTTTAACCATAACATCCTCTGTATTTTTTTTTCATTACTCCTTTGTATGGATTGAATATACTATGCATGATTATCACATGCTACATGTATAATGTGGAGATGAAATACTGTACGTGTGCAGGTGTAGGGTTAGATGTTTTATCTTCAATCATTTAAAAAGCAGTGTCAAGAGTTACAAGAATATTTCTTTGTTTACTTCAAAAATACCCTACATGCAAGATGGAGAAAATAAAGTGATACAGAAGTACATACAACATTGCATATCATGTATGAGTTGTCAGCTTTAGACCTGCCATCAATACTGTACAGCAGACACAGGGTCAATTTCATGGTACAAAAAATCCTGATGTTGTACACATACTGTACATACGTATGTACATGTACATACAGCATACAGGTATTCTCATCCTGGAACATTGTATGTGTGTGTGTGTGTGTGTGTGTGTGTGTGTGTGAGTGTGTGAGTATGTGTGTCTGTATGTACACTTGAATTGTACCACAACAATGTAGCAGGTTTAGATAGACATTACTCTTCATACCACTTCAAGTACTACATGTACATGTAGTATTGCCTGCCCTCAGAGTCAGAGATGGTAATTGTATGATTTATTATGTATGCGAGGCGCGTGAGCTGCCTGGTCTTAATGCATGTTCTACATGCCCTAAGTGTCATCGGGCTTTACTCACCCACATGTACTCGTTTTCCTGGAAATTCCATTTGACATTATCCAATGTCTGGCATGACCATGGCAAATTTAGTTATTCCCTGGTTGACATGCATAATGTATGCCCTCAGCGTGACATTCACTCAAAATCTATGACTTGTTGTTGGTTGCGCATAATTGTTCATCAGGCCAAACATGTCGTCATCATTCTACGCGACCTCTCCAGTAGTAACAAAGACAAGAAGAGACCAAAGGATTGTTGCATTGGCAGTGTACAGTGTGCAGTATATCAGCATCTCATATTGGAGAGGTACAAGATAAAATCAATCAGATTTTGTTGTTGTTGTTGTTTTTCTTGTGGGGCAATGCCATTTTGAGTTTATTCCAGAGGCTATGTCCAGTGTTAACATTAATGAAGCTACTGTCATGCTCACCTGAAATATAAATGACACATGATTTGGACAACATTTCTTGTAGTTAACTGATGATACAAGAAATCCTGTCACATACCCACTCATCATGCCACTTCTTTGCTTTGATATCACCTGTTATATGTAGGTTGATTCCTCCCCCCCCCCCAAAAAAAAAAAAAAAAAAAAAGTCAGGCAGTGTTGGTCTGCATCTTTCTCATCTCTAAAACTACAGTGCAGAACATGAAATGATAATTACTTGCTGTACATGTATGAAAGCATGTTGTTTCATGTGGTAATAGCAAATATTCCACATACAATGTATTCAAACGTAAATATTTGAAACAGTGTATTGGCACATGTATCATAGTACAACTATATTTGATATCTAAACAGGATCTATAAAGTACTCTGTAGTTGGCTAGACAGGGAATAATATTGGAGATGCTTCTCGAAAAAGTGATACCTGTGGGTAATGCAATGTACAGCACTATTTTCATAAGCAGTATGGGTTACTTTATTCCCAGAATGGTGAAATCAATTACTTAGAGTGCCAGAGACGAACAGGATATGAAAGAGCCAGACTGTTTCAGAGATCCTTTGAACAAGAAATAGTGTACCAGTGATAAATGGCTCTGAGCAGACACCCTTTTTCTCTCTGTTTCTATTCTCCAAACTGTCTGGAAAAACAAAACGAACAATTTTGCTTAAAGGTACAGTCTGTGTTTACATTGTATGCACGCCAAAAAAAAAAAAAAAAAAAAAAAAAAAACTTTATGTTTAGACCTCTGCCTGAATTTTGGTCAGATGGATGCCTCAATTGAGATAATATTTTGAAACATTGATTTTATAAAACAATTACACTGTTCTTATTACAATTATATATATATCGATCCGACTAGACAAGGTACAGTAGTAAGTATTCTAAAATCATTGGAATTGCAGGAATCATTTCTTTATATATAAGTGCTGAAGAGGTTGCTAGATTGTAACAGCTTTTTGCTTTAATTGTTCATATGCTATAACATGTGATCTTAATATTTAAATTAAGTACACAGCTGTACATACTACAAGGCCTCATATTAAAACATGAAGTACAATGTACAGCCAAAATTGTTTTCCATTAAGCATTCTGATATGACTTCTGGTATAAATGACAGAGTTGCCTATTTTTGTACAACATTGCTGTGAATTATAGATGTTCCTTTTGTATGAAGGAAAGAGCTGGACATGGCCCGTCTTGTACATGTTGCTATGCACAGCATGTATGGAAGGAGTGCAGTGCAGATGCAGTATGCAAGCGGACTGCGTAAGCCCCTGACGTGAAAGGCAGCTCCAATATATGTGAATAAAATATTCAGCCTTGCTTTTGTAAAGCTTAGGGAGCTAGCGGTAGCTTCCATGCCTGTTGCAGCTTGGCAGCTCTGGCACTGTGGCCGACAAACAATGGCTGCCAGGGTGGGGCTAAATAAGTACTGCTTGCATCGATGTATCTATGTTTTTCACATTGCTATGTTAAGCACAAGGTGGAGTTTTATGTCATATAATCTATGTTCAATGTAGTCAAATTATTGAAAAGCCAACCTTTCCTACCATTGAGCAAAAGAGAGGTGAAAATATCAAATGATCAACAGGCTGTGCTTCTATCATAAAGAATATGACAGAGGAACTGTTTTTGTGTCAGCTAACATTGCCAGGAATTGGCAAATGTTCTTTCTGCAATGCCCTTTAGTTTTGGATATCATCTGCTTGCTGGCATACATGCAGTTACTTGCAGGCGAGTTTGTGTGTGTATTGAAGATTTAGAAATAACTTGTGTTATTCATAAGATTTTTTCATTATTTATACACATTTTAGTGCAAAGTTTGGCAGGTATGTTGAATGTGTATACATGTAGCATCAAAATTTATAGCAAGTGCTCTGCTGCATTTCATGCAAAGGAATGTACTGTATTGAAACAGGGATTTTTTTGCAAGTGCATGTAAACTATTGTATGTATGTCTGGTAGTTTTAATTTGCTGGCATTGGAGTCTGAGATTATTATCATCGGTCAGTATTCAAGACTACGAACAACTCATTACCCATTCGTAGTATTCCAATAAATGTGAGGAATATGTGCGACTAAAGAAGTAATGACTGGATATCTAGAACATTTTGTATGTGCTGGCACTACTGCTAGAATTATTTACATTTGTGCTTGTCTTCAAATGAACATTTCTAAAAAAGGAATTCTCGTATACAAAAAATCTTCAAGGAAAAGGAAAAAAAAAACAGAAAACAGTGTGATTAGGTATCAAACATGTCTGTATCAAGTCCCTTTAACAATGAATAAACAAGTTCATGAAGTTGAGTTAAATTGATAAGCAGGACATACTCATTTATGAAGGTCATGAATTAGGGTCTTTGAATTGTAGACTAAAGGTGTATGTTTTCCCACCCCAGCAGGGATGCATACATTATGGGACTGTTCAATAAAACCCTGCACACAGGCTAGGCTCCATTGATCTGTGAGGTCACTATAGTTCATTGTCTGCATAACAGGCATGCTGAGTGTGATTCAGTGGTGTAGAATGGGGGACCAGAGCTGGGTTGAGCCTGAGGCAATATTTACTGTGGAGCTTACAAAATAAGAACAACTGCATATCTGGACTATTGAAGATGGATTGGTATCCATGACTGTTGTCCATATGATTCAGCCTACTTTGTAAGTTAAAAGTGCAGTCATCAGTTTGTTCAGGGAGGTGAGACTCACCTCCCTGGTTTGTTTGTGTGATGTACAGTACATGTATAGTTGTTACAGGTATAATATGGGATGCAGTACTTCTACAATCTGCAGGCTATCACTGCGCAATGTGTATAATACCAAGTGTGACAATTTTTGGTATTTTACAGCGTAAGTCAAGCTACAATTTTAGTAGATTATTAGGATGCAACAATAATAAAACTTGTTGAAAAGCTTTCTCATTGTTGAAAATATGTTATCGTTGTCATGATGAGAAAGGAGACACTTTTGGGCCATGTGTAGGATTTTTTATTTTTATTCTATTTTATTTTATTTTTTTAAAGTGAGAACCCCCTTACTGCAGAGTGTAGACAGATACACTAAGCTTGAGAAGTGATGAGTTTTTGATTTCTCGTAGTGATTGCAGTGTTGTGCATATTATACAATGTAATTTTATTTCTTGGTAAACTGTAAGTTAGGTTGTAAATGAGGACTTACAAATACAGTGTTCAACAAGTAAACAAGATCAGCTGACCTGCCAAGAACTGTGTAGGCCTACAACTGTACTCTAAATATTTGTGTAGTTAATACATGTACATTGTGCATTCTTTTACTATGATTATAAATTCAAATGCATGAGATTGGTACAAATGTATGCTGCATATAAAGACTGCTTGGAACTCTGAAGAATACCCTGTCCACTTGCTTATTCAGGGCAGGGGGATGAAAGGGTTTTTTTGTTGTTGTTGTTGTTGTTGTTGTTTTGCCACATGTCCATTGTAGAAGTCATTTGCTGAGGGAATCAAATTTCATTTTTTTTTAAAAGAGAAAAAATGGAAGATAAAATGCAACTTTGCTTCACCTTTCATTTCCCTAAATTTCCCTAAAATGTTTCTATTTTGTAAATGGCTCTCATCGTGGATGAAAGAATATGAAACTTGTATTTCCTTTGTCTTGATGGTTGGGTGATTTCTACGTGTTGTATGTTTTCCACGCATTCTTTTGATATCAAAGAAATAATGATTTCCAGCTGGGCAAGTGTCCTGACATGTTTTGCGCTTGCTTGACATTGAATTTTATTTGCATTGTCAAGTGGTAATGTGTGCTCATCCCGTGCTAGACGAAAATTACTGCGGAGTGCGTTCTTGCAAGACCCTTTTTGCCACCGCTTCCATTTGATAGGGGCCCCCCGAATTAGATCTGGGATCAGATATGATTGTTTTTGTGCATAGTGGAAAGGAGCAAGTCCCATTGGTATTGATTGGGCCCCCATTTTATCAGTCTACAATTGTATGTACTGTAGAGTACAGTACATGTAGTTGCAGCCACCAAACCATGACTGTACCAATTAAAGCAAAATGCATATAATATAGTGTGGATCATTGGATGTACGTGTATGTCCAATTGTATGTGTGTTTGTGTGTGTGTGTGTGTGCGTGTGTGCGTGTGTTTTCATGTGGCGTTCATGAATAGGCATTCAGAAAGCTCAAATGGCGAAATGCAGTCTCATAAGGAGTATGTCTATATTTAGATTGTGGTCATGTGACAGTGACTCATGGAAACTTTATCATGCGTTGGTTTACACTTTAAAAGAAGAATGTGTTTTTTCATTACTCAGTGCTCTTCTGTATTTCTGTTTGGACATTATAATAGTGAATAAAAGGAGAGTAGGTTTGAACGTGCAAGTACTGTTCTTTATCAGATATTGATGAGTAAAGAATACTAGGTACTGCATGTGTGATACTGAACATTCTTTATAATTTGTCAATTTCAATCCAGCAGAAAGGGAATATTATTGAAAATGTCAGTCATAAAGATAGATGTTTGAATTCTTATTGCCAGTAACCTGTTGACATTTATTTTCTTCATTTTTCTTCTTTTTCTTCATTTCTTTAAAATTCATAGTTGCAACAATAACGACATTGATTGTATGAATAATTTGTAATTTAAAATGTAAACTTTGGCTGTCCAGATATTGAAGTACAGTGCACACGCTGTACACGACACTCATGTGGTCGAGCAATTATGATGTCATGGAGTCTAATTTTTTGCGAATGGGGACTTCCCAACAATTATGCAAGCTTGGTTGGATTTGCGATTGTGAAATACAGTACTGAACAGAGAAATGTAGATTGTACAGTACATCTCCTACAAGTTTGCATGTCACAATCATGTTGGGACCAGAGTTGATATTTTGCCATGTTTTTCAATTCACGAGTAGCACCCATCTTGCGAAATTCATGAGCATAAAAACTTCATGAAGTATTCGCCATGTAGGACCTATGTATTGCTGCACATCATTTTACATGTTCAGTTTACATGTTCATTTTACATGTTCATGTGCATGAACATTTTTTTTTTTTATTAAACAAATGTGATTTATTTAACAGGGTTTCTATAAATACAGAATATTTCTCAGTCCAGCATCGATTTCAATACCAGTTCGTTTATCCTTGCTTGAATAATGAATGGGGGTTTGGAACATTGTACGTATTGTAGACCTGAGTTTTTACAATAGTGCTCATCAGTAGTACCAGTACACAATAGAAGTCTCTCTGGCAAATGTGTGATGGTAATGTCAGTTCTTTTGTCTGCGAGAAAGCATGCATCATTAAGTTCTGTAACCGGTGAAGGTTGTACCAACATGATGGACTGGTCATGTCTGTATGTGCAGTAAATGGTGCATGAGCCAGTGTGACCCCAGGGATTTACATGAACAGTGCAGTGACTACAGTACCTTACTGCATACAATGTGTATCATGACCAACCAGAAATTTGCAGTGCAGTATTCATCTGCTCAGGGGATTCCCACATTGGGGCATATTATTTTAACTAATGTAGTTGATTGTGAGTTTTTGTTTCAAAACTAATTCTCAAAGGCAAATTTCCTAAAGAGTGAGATCTTCACATCCCCTCCCCCCCCCCAAAAAAAAACCTTCAAAAATTCTGAGTGATAAGGATGAAGCAAACATAGCACATTGTACCTGTATGCGCTGTACATGTACGTGTACAATCTATGTCGTGCGAAGCAGTAGAAGAATCCATGATATGCTACAATGTACAAAGGTAGCAGAAGGGAGATTGACTCATGAATACACACTGTTTGAAGAGTAGGAGGAAAGTGTTCCATTCTTAATCATACACAACACATGTAACTTGGGAACATGCAAGTCATGCTCGGTCTAGGGAAAAGAGCATTCTGATATCGTTTAATCACTTTAGCACCATCTTAGCAATGATTGACAGATGATGTCATTGACAAAATCTTTATTTGGAAGTTGTTGTTTTTTGTGGGCATATCCAAGTAATCTGAAGAAAAATAGATTTTTTTTTTTTTTATATAGTGTATATTATGGTATACTTTGTACATTAGGTATTTATTTCGGCACATACATTATTGTAGACCCTACAGTGTACAGTGATCTTAAGGGTAGAAACTAATTATGATTCAACACAAGTCAATGTGCATTTACATTGCATATATATTTCCTTCAAAGTAATTTTCAGAGTGGACTTGTTGTCTAGCTGAAGGATGCCAGATCTAAGATTTGTTTCCCTTTAGTACAATGTCGTGTGTGTGTGTATCTCGCCTGAAAGCAACAACTTGCCAGGGACCACTGGGCAAATGCCCTTGTGACAACCCTGCTCATAGTCATACCTCTTCTCCACCTGCAATGATGGGCTACATTTAATTTGCAGGGCTAATAAGATAATTGGTGAATGCCAGTAAACTAGGTTTGTGACCCAAATGGCAGCTGCCGGAAGGTTGCCTTTTCGCGCCAAGCAGTCAACATCGACAGCTGTTGGCATGGGAGCAAAGGTGCACACGCACAGGGACCTCCCCTCACGATATCGTACGTCTTAACATCCGGCTACCGTATTTCGCTGTCTCCTGTCCTCCCCGGACATGTGTGCATCTATAGACTGTGGGGATGGTGCTTGAGCAGGCAGCCAAATTGAAATATGTGACTCATTTACATGGCAACATTGTCTTCTTTTCACATGCTGACCCCTTGCCAAACTTCTCTACTGTAGGTCTAGTAGTCTTAGAGGTCCAGGCTCTTGAGAACATTTGAAGAATTTGATGGTGAAACAGGTTAAGTACATGTACCATTTTCAAACATTTGAACGTAAGTCCACCATCAGATAAAGCAAGCTACTAACCTTTCCAATGATGCCTCACTTGTTGCTTAACAAGGAACATTCATGAAGTTATTGAAAAAAAAAATACATATTTTCTTATTATTTTCGTTGTCTTTTAGCAAGCATAATCACAAGTACATTGCTCAGCATTCAAGACAAGTACTGTAATCAGGGAGGTGGAAGAAATCTTCCACCTCCCTGCTGTAATGTAGCATTCATTGCCTACCCAAGCATGAACGTGTGATATCACATAGACAAAAGTGACAAAAATTTCTGCAGGCATTAACGTTGTCACCCAATAACTTGCTGAAGGCTAATGGTTCGCTTTACGTATGATTCCAGGAACTTTACAGTGACGTACCATGAGACTTGCACTAGTGGCATCTCAGCCACACGGCCAGGGCAACTTTTGTATTAAAGGGATCGTACCATAGTTTTGGTTGAGGCCTAATTTCAGGTTTTTAACATTTTTTGATGAGGTAATGAGAAACCTCTAATGAAATATGAAAGAGCACGTAATTCCATGAGGAATTCAACATTTATTTGATGAAAATTGGTTTGGAAATGGCTGAGATATCTGAAACAGAGCGATTTTGATAAGTGCGGGACCCACACTTTATTACGATAGCTTTGTTTTACTTTGTTTTTTGATGTTTTACAAGTCATTCCAAGACCGATTTTCATGAAATAAACTTTGAATTCCTCATTAAATGGTATGCTCTGTACTATTTCATAAGTTTTTTCTTGGTATCTCACAAAAAGTTAAATGCCCAAATCTCATCTCCTCCAATAGTGTACCATCCCTTTAATGTCCCCCCACCCTCCCCCAATTACGTTGCCATGTCACTTGAACCTGAAGCTGATTCACTGACGTTCAAGTGGTTATTTGACAGATTTTGATAAAATTCTCCACCATGAGATACTGCTGTGTCATCGTCCCTTGCTTTTATTCTCTTTCACTGGGATGCACACCTAACGATGCGACACTACCATTTGTACAATCCCTAGTCAGGTTCAGTTCCAATAAGTAACACTGACAAATCTCATTTCAGAATTACATGGAGATGTTGTTTTGTTTTTATGGATTCTTACTTTATTTACCCTCACTACTGGTAGAAGTGTAGAATGTACACAGTTGTAAATTAACCTTGTATATTCCCTTTATACACAGGAACCTGTTAATGGTATCACATGCTCAATGAGCTTTGCATAAATTGTTATTTCACCAAAGCATATCTGAGAATATAAGTCATCAAAGCACTAAAAGCTCTGTGCAGATCAAAGTCCTGTTTTATGTGAAAGAAATTAAGCAGATTGGGCCTGTATGATTACAAAATGATCATACATGGTGATGTAGGCCTACTGTAAAATGATTTTCATCAGTATTACTACTTCTACAACTTCTACAACAGTGTACTATTAAAATTATTTTTAATGTCAATTGGTAATACCAATATGCTGTTATTTACGAGTATCGCTTCTACTGTTTACATAATTTGAATAAGAGAGCTTTAACGAAGGGCAGGCGAGTGAGCATTGCAAGTTTAGGACCAGCAAACTGTATACTTTATGTATTTTGTATGTATATTTCACAAATTGTGATTCTAGTAAGAAA